>NW_020172141.1:3215735-3237636 GCF_003031525.2 Neophocaena asiaeorientalis asiaeorientalis | reverse complement strand
GCTTCCTCTCTCCCTCCCTCCCTCCCTCCTTCCCCCTTCCTTCCTTCTTTCCTTTCTCCCTCCCTCCCTTCCTTCCTTCCTTTTTCTTCTTCCATAAATGAGATTTCAGTACACACATTACTCAGAAACTTGTTATTCTAATTTAATATTTTATGAACATCTCTCTAGATCAGTGTTTTTCGAACTGTGGGCTTAAGCATTTGTGTATCATAAAATTAAGTTACTGGGTCCTGACCAGCGATTTTTAAGTAAAGTAACATAGGATAGAATAGTAATTATCAGAGAACTCAATGTGGTAAGGATAAGTATGGTTTTATGAGAATTGTGTATGTCTTCTCATCTATGCCATGGGGATAGAAATAGTGCCAACCTCATGGGCTGCTGATAGAATCAAACGAGCTATTATATGTAAAGTGCTCAGAACAGCGGCTGGACCCTTGTAAGCACAGTAAGCTATGTCGTCACCGTCCTCCTCCTTCTTCACCTCCTCGCTAGCGTTCTTTTTTTTTCTAATAAGAAAAAGGTGGAGAAAGGCATCCTATTTGCCCTTTAATTTGTGTCCGCCTGTGCCACTAATGAGTCTGTGAGTCTGATTCTCTTTTCATCTGTTTATCGGCCCTTTGCATTTTCCCTTGAGTATATTTCCTGTTTATTATTCCACACCCATTTGTCTGTTGGTTATTTGATTGTAAAAAATTATTTTCCCTTTCTTTGTGCAACAGGAATATTAACTCTTGACTCTCAGCTCATATTTTTTCCAATCTATAGGCCCCTTGACTGTTTTTAATGGTGTCTTTTGCCATTTACACATTGTTGATTTTTTTTTTCATGGACAAGCATTTTATTTTAAACATAGCAGTGTGTACATGTCAATCCTAAACTCCCAATCTATCCCTCTCTAGACATTGTTGATTTTTGGAATACAAGGTATTTAGCCTTTTAATGGCTTGTGAGTTTCTTTTTTTGCTTAGTAAGAACTTTCTCACTCAATGGCGAGATAATCTTCTGAATTTTCTCCCAGGAATCACTATTCCTCTTCTTTTTTCTGTCATTAGATCTTTAATCCACGTGAAGTTTATTTTTGTCTATGGCCCGAAGTAAGGAACTAAAATTGTTTTACTCCAGATGAATAGCCAATTATTCCAGTCTCATTTATAAAATAAATGATTTTTTCATGCCTGAATTAATTACCACTTTCATCATCTATTAAGTTCCTATATATACTTGGATTTACTTCTGGACTCTTTTCCACTGCTGCCTCTGACCAGTCCTGTGCCAGTCCCAAACCATATTGATTGCACCAGTTCACATATACTCTGTGCCTCCTCTTTATTTTTCTACATTTTCTTAGCAATTCTTACACGTGGATTTTTAACGTAAAATTGAAAATCATGTTGCCCGTCTCCGTTAAAGAGCCCTTTATGATTTTTATGGGAAGTTAATTTAATTTGTATTGAGAAGGATTGACTTTGTTGTGATGTTGCTTTTCTATCCATTGATTTGGACCTTACGTTTTTCATCGTATTCTTCACATAGACCTTTTTCTATTCTTCACGTAGATCCCTTAGCAAGTTAAAGTTTCTCATGTGATCATGAATGGAATTTTTGAAACTCTCTTTTCATTCTAAATGACTCCTGGTAGTATAAAGGCAATTTTTGCATTTTTGTGTATTTATTAATCTTTTTTTTAAAAAAAATCCAACTTTGCCCTTTAATTCTAATCATTTCTTAAAAAAAAAGACTATATTTTCGTGAGTGTTCTAGGCATATGGTTATATAATCTATAAATAAAGATAGTTTACTCTTTTCATTTCCAAATTTATACCACTCATTTTCTTTTCTTTTATTATTGCATTAGCTAGAACCTCCAAAACAATGTTGCATACAAATGATGCTTGAAGGCATCCCTTTTTTTCTTTCTGGCTTTAATGAGATTGCTTACTATTTTACATTTAATATTATGTTTGATCTTAGGGGTTGATAATAGTCATTATCATGCTTGAGGCATTTCTGTTTATTTCAGCAATAGTTGTGGTTACTGAAATTTATCAAATGCCTTTTCACTGCTTCCATATTTAATTTGTTGTTGTAATGAATTTTATAGATAAATGTTTTAATATTGCTCCATCTTGCATTCCTGGAACACATGACTACTTTGAAGGCAAAGAAGGAAAAAATAGTAAAAGAAAAGGAAGACGAAAGCTCTGTGTGAATGTGCGGGGAGAGAAAGAAAACAGACTTCGAAAAGCAAACAGCAAGTGTGGTATTATTTCTGATGTTTGAATTTATCAGGAGAAAAAACAAAAGAAACCTCCAAGAATGCTAAACAAATAAACAAAAACAAAACTTTGTTTCTACATAGGCCCAATTACTTTTTTGGCAAGATGCCAAGGGGCATTATGCGTTCTGATTCCTGGGTAGATGAGTATTTTCCATCTGGTGGACACAAGTTTTGGCATAATATTTCTGTAAAACTATTGGGGTGGGATGTTGGCTGTGGTCTTCCCAATATGTGAAAAGGGCTGCAAATTATTATTTCTATACTTACTACTAAATAAGTGAATTGTCTCCTCCAGCGTGCACATTTAATTGGTCATTAAGAAGAGTTATTTCTAGATCCCAAATATCTCTCAAAGCTGACCTTGTCTCTTTCCCCAGAGCCACTGCGTTAGGTCAGGCCTCATAATTTCCCAACCGCACACAGGGAGAGAATACCAAACTTGAAGGGCTAAGATCTAAGGGACGGAACCTGACACATGGTCACCGTGGAGGTTGACATGACAAAGTAAAACTGGGACAGGAAGTAAATGTAGAGACTGTCAATCACAGAGTCATGCATGTCAGAATCACAGAGACAGCCCAGACCCTCACCCAGATACTCTCACTATACTACTGGTCCAGGGTCGGGGCCAGGCATCATACCTTTAAAAGTGCCTCAGCCCTGGGCAATTTTAAAGACAAGCCTGGGTTGACACCTATTGGAGCAGTGGTTCTTGAAGAGTGGTCCCTGGACCGCCTACACCAGCATCACCTGGAAGCTTGTTCGACATGTAAATTCCAGGTCCCGCCTACGTCTACTGAGTCAAAAGCTCTGGGTTTGGGGCCCAGCAATCTGCCTTTCATAGGCCCCCAGGGAATTCTGATACTGAGTGAGAAGCACTACAGCAGGGTATCTCAGTGGTTAGAGAACCACACCGCTAAGGGATCACTGACGCGAGGAAAGTCAGTTCTGAGACAACACTTCTGATTGTCACAGAATGACCAGGAGTGATGGGGACCTGAGGAAAGGCATTGAGTTCAGTTGCTGAGGGGAGCAGAGGTCCCCCAGAGCAGTTTCGGTGGAGAGGTGAGGACATGAATCATGATCCTCAGGGTTAAGGCAGAAGAGATGGTAAGGAAGTGGTGGGAGTGTGTATGGTCTGTTTGTTGCAGACCCTTAGCTGCGAACAGAGGCAGAAAACTAGAGTTGAGGCTGGAGGTGGCATTTAAGTTCATGCAAAGAGGATTTTTGTTTGTTTTCCTTTTAGGGGAAAAACAAAAACCAGTAAACAAACAAACAAAAAACAGGTTTGGAAACAGAGGGAGAAGTTCCTGCACAGAGAGAAGGGTTGGTTTTGGAAATTAAAAAAAAGGTGATTACTCATTTTCTGGGTCAGGAAGAGATGTCCTTTCAACTAAAGGTTAATTTGGGTAAACCAGTAGTCTCTTTCCTCTGGTTACGTTGATCTTTTGCAGCAAAAGGATAAAGTTTAGAGAAAAAAGTGGTATTCTTCCCTCCGTCTAAGTGTGGGGAAACGTTTCAGCGCGCTCTGTGTTCCCAGGTTTAAAGGCACTTTCCTGGGTGCCCGGATGGGGCCTTTGCGTCGCCGCTGAGAGGGGGCGCCTCATTCCTCCGGGGCCGCAGCTTCTCCCAGCGGCAGCATCTGCTCAAACCTTTGTCCTTGCGGGTCCAGCGCCTGCCTGGAGATGCAGCACGCATGCGCGTCTGCCCCTCCACCAGCCCACCACCGCCCACCTCGACTGACTGACCTCATTTCTGATCAGCAACTGTGCAGTCTTTATTTTCTTTGCTGTTTAAAATTAGTTATGGGCTTGACTTTTTTTTAACGCATAAGTTTCCAGAAAGGATGCTTTTTTGCAGTGTGTTTACGAGGTTCACAATCTTAGACCTTGTGTTACTGCTTGTTCACCTCTGGTTCCAGCATATTTGCTTTCTTCCCGGATTAACCTCCCAGCTATCTCTGTCGTCACCCCCTGGGGCACACCTGGGGGGCGTGCTATTTTTAGGACTTCTACTGTCAGTCTCTAACACAAGCTGCTTCCTGCTCTGGAAATCTCACAACAAAGAGGTCTCCTCAATTAGCATAATTGCTATCATTCCCGCGGGCATAATTCCCCTGCCCCAGAACATCAATTCCCACCCCCGCTCAGGCTCTGCAGGACAATAAGACCCAGGGCCAAATGGGACCAGGGGTTGGGGTTTCTTTACCAGCGGCCTGTCCTGGTCTCTCCTGTAGTGTGATTCATTTTGTTACTATTTTGTTTCCACTTTCCGCTAAATAGAGCCTTGGTACCCCAGTCAGGGATCCCATATAATGTCGAGGTAAGAGTCTTTTTGTAACAACAGTGAAGTCTAGGGTCTCATATTTCTGTGAGGGCATTACCATCTCAGGGTTCTTTCCAGGAGGTCATCTCTCTTTAGAAGCATTATGTTCTATTCAGGAATTGTGATCTTTGCTGTACTTTACAAGTGTGAAGGGATCGTGCTGCCTCGCATATCAGGTTGCGGGATGTCCTTTACCAAAACAAAGGAGCCCTTCTAGGGTACAGGAAATGAAGTTTCACTGATGCAAACTGGTTGCTTGTACTGGTTGATTGCTATTTATAATATTTTTGTTCTTTTTAAAAATGGTCCTTTGATTCTAGCATAACTTAGATAATGTTGGAAACACCAAACTCACATACATGAGTTGTACATGTAACAGCTGTAATCCACACACATGGGTGAGCTGTACACTGGTATTGACCCATACGATACTGATTCCTAGCACTGCAATGTATTCTGGCATAGAATTTCTAAAGTTCTAGTCTGCAATATTTGTATTTCTTTACTGTGTTTGTTTTCTTCTGTTGCAAGTAATGGGAAGATCAAATTCGCAGAAGCTGATAGAGAGGAGAGAGAGAGAATTTACTGGCATACATCTCTTAGCCAGAGATAGTTTTAGCTTGATGCATGGTTTGATCTACAGGTTCAAATGAAATGATCAGGACTTGATTTCTCTTTCTTGTTTGTTGGCTTTGGCTTGGTTGATTTTTTTTCCCAGGCGGGCTCTCTCCTCCTACTGACAAAATAGCTGCAGCAGCTCCAGCCTATGAAGCAGTGCAGAGAGGCAGCCCTGTGGGCAGGAGCATGGGTTCTGTGGTAGGGTCGACTGGATTCTAATCTTACTGATTGGATGACTTTTACCAAGTTACCATTCATCTGCAAGCCTCAGTGTCCTGATCTGTGAAAAGGGCTCCTCATAAAATCTCTGTCTTCTGGTGACTGTGAGAATTAAATCAGATAATGTATGTAAAGCACTTGAAGTTTCCTGGCACCTAGTACCTAGAGAAAGGCCAGACGAGAATTCCCTCAGCATCTTCATTTACACCCTTTTCCTCCTTAACTCCTTTTACATTGGAGGAATATTCCTCCTCTTGGCAAAGGCCAGCTTCCCGCTTCCCTCTTGTTCTCCAGTCCCTTTCTCTCTCTCATTTGCCAGGATTTTGTTCCTTTGGTTTGGCCTCCATATCCTGCACTGTGAATCCTTTGCTTTGAACTAGATGTTTTAAAAATGCAAACATTTAAGAGCAGGGCTGTGCTGGAACCAGATGTCACTGGCTTGTAAAAACCAATTCCAAGCATCTCTTTCCAACTTTACATCCAGCGATATCACATCGGTAGCTGGAAATCAACCCCTGTGAGAGTATTTACACTACAGAGATTGGCTGATGCTATAAATCAGGGCTTTCCCCCCAGAGAGCCAGTGGTTAAGCATTTACTAACACACCACTGATAAAAACAAACAGTAAATAAAACTCATTAAAAATAAACAAACCCCAAACTTTCCTTGAGTCCAAATCCTCTCTCTTCCCGTAGCAGCCAAGCATCCCCCCAAAGGGTTGTCTCACACAGGCTGTCTCTATGCTATCACCCCCTACCCCACCATATTTATCCTTCAACTCTCCACATTAGAGATTTTGCCCCTAACATACATCTGAAACACCTTGCCAAGTGCCCCAGGGACCTCATGCTTCCTGAACCAGTGGATATCCCTTTGTCCTTAACAAGCAAATCAAATCAAAAAATGTTCTTAGATGCATTTGGCATTGATGATGGCTCATCCTTCTTGGAACATTTATATTCTTGGCTGGTATGATTCAAATATCTTCTCTGAGCTGTTTTTTTTTTTTTTTTTTTTTTTTTTTTTAGGCCCCTAATGCTTGTTTCTCCTTCTCCTTCTTTATCAGAATTCTAAGTGTTGAGGTTCCTTGAGGCTTAGATGTTGAACTTAGGTGAGCATCTCAATTCTTCCCTATTTAAGTACCATCTTCATATGGGTTGTTCTCAAATCTTTCTCTAAAGCCCAGGCCTTTCTTCTGAGTCCAAAATCTGCTTCTACTTCCTGACTCATTCATTAGGATGTCACAGAGAACACCTGAACTTAGCATGGTGAAAGCAAAATTCCTGATTTTCCTCCTCCCGGAAAAAAACCTCCCCCTCCCAACACAACACACAGCCACACGGCTTTCCCAAATCAATATATGTTACCGCTCAAGGATTCAATTTGAAAACATAGGAGTCATTTTTGATTTCTCTTCTTCTCTCTCAACTGATGCCCGGACTAATCTATCATCAAATCCCTTCCATTTTCTCTCCAATTCCCCTCTTTTCTTCAAATCCATTGCTGCTTGCTACCTCAGTTCTAGACTGCCATGGTCCCACCTAGGTTTCCAGAATTCCCTTCTACTTTCTCTTCTGGTCACTCGGCCTTTTTTTTAGTCCTTACCATTTGGCATGCTTCCTCCTACCTCTGAGCCTTTGCACACGCTGTTCCTTCTTCCTGGCGTGTCCAACCCTCTGCTCTTCACCTGGTTAACCTTACTCATCTTTCAGACCACTCAGCTGAATTCCTGATACCGCTGACTGAGGCAGGCCCTTCTTTTAGACCGAATTCCAGCACCAAGTTCTTTACTTCGGGGACTTTGATCATAGTTGCGTCTTTACATTTTTATGAATTAACAAATGTCTATCTTCCCCACTGATCCCAAGAGTCAGGAGGTCAGGAGCGGTTCCTTGTTTTACCTCCAATGCCTTGTAAGCACGGTAAGACATTCAATACATAGCTGATGAGTGAATGAATAGAAATGGTTTTAATAACACGAGGGTCAAGTTCACAGGAAGACGAGACCCTCTGTGCCAGCACGGTCAGGGGAACTGGGGAACCCACAAATTCCAAGACCTTCCTGCTAAGGGCCTCCTTTCGCAGAGGAGAGAGCTTGGTAGCAAGTGAGCGTTAAGGCGTGCTCTGCCCTCCAAATCCTACTGTCCAAGAACAGAGGGGTGTCTGCAGAGGGTCCCCCTGTAAGCTCTGCATCTGGGGGTGCCATCGGCTTCCACCAGTGCATGTCGGACCTTGGTCACTTGGACAGAAAGAAAGAAAACATTAGCTTCTCATCATTCTTAACAGATGGCTATCAAGCATCTCTGCTCTGAATGTAAATCTTATTTGAGACCCAGTTTACATAGTCTTGGGTTGTTTTCCCTTTAAACTGTATTCAGGTTTGAATTGACCTTATTACGCTACAGTTTCTCCCACCTCAACTGTACCCTAAATGACATCTTATAAATGCATATAAATCGATCATCTTCCCACCTCTTCCTGAATATCCCCAACTCCATCGCACCAGATTTTACAGAAATGGACTCCAAGGCTCCCCTCAGCGCCTCTCTTTTGAGGTTCTTCTCTTTAAATTCTATGCGGTAGCCTCAGATGAATCATATTTCCACCTCCTAACCTCCTGACTGAGTTAGCGCTTTTGCTCAAAAGCACCTCCAATTTGAAACCAGTTGAGATGATTTCTGTAATACTCTCACTTCCCAGGCTCTTCTGAATTGCATTTTTTTTCCTCTTAAGATTCAGTTTTCTTATCAGAAGCAACTGATAAGAAGACACAAGAAGAAGAATAAAATCTATCTCCCATAGGAGGGATGGTACAATGGGATTGCTAGGGGCTTGTATTAGGATTACAGGAAGTTCCGGTAAGGATCGACTAAAAAGGAAAGCTTTCCATGAGACCAGGGAACTTTAAGGCCACCGTGGTGAAGCCATTGCCAGAAGCATTGGAAATAACAGTGACCTGATGCGGGTCGCCCACAGCTCCCTCTCATTTATCTGCAAATATTTAAAAGCTGCTAAACAGTATTTCTTTGCCCCCACTTTTTTAATTGAACCCTTTTTTTCATGCAATTAAATGACATTTTTTTGGGCACCAGAGTAGCCATTCAGTGGTTGCGTTAGCAGAAATGAGTTACCATCGCTGAAAAGGTTGCATCACCAGTGTTTTATCCTGGTGTTTGGTACCATCTAGTCTCACCTTGTGCTGCATTTTCATGGCCTCGTACCATCTCCACCGGTCCATTTGGGTCCCTCCCACTGGAATTCTCGGCTCTCCTGTCTGCACATCCACAATGAGGCTTTTGGGGACAGGATCATGCCTCAGCCCTTTCTGACTTTCCAGCTGTGATGACCGGGCTCCACGGAAGTTTTTGTGTTTATCTTCTGTCTCTTCCCAAAGGGGCACTTGGGGGGTCATTTTCTAGGTCTGCATTAGAAAATAGCAACCGTTCCCAGTACGCTGAAGAAATTCATCCTCTATCTGCTGCACACATTCAAGGTGTGTTTGGAAGCAGATTGGTGTAACAGGCACGGGATTTTGATACGCACGCTGGTCACTGACTTAGTTTTTACACATAATAGACTTGTATTTACATCTGGTCCTTAAAGTTGAGGCACCCATAGGTAATCTGCATTGGAACTACCTTAACAAACGGTGGTGAGTTCATTTCTTTTGTTCTGTTTGATATGAAAGACTTTGAGAAAAAAATAAATAGGGAAAATCAATGGTATCATTTTCACAAAACTTCTTTGCCAAGCATAACACTGGAGGAAGAACGGCAGTCCGAGCTTTTCCTCCCAGGACCTCCTAGATGCTGGGTTTTGCTTTCTGCTTTGAGCACGGAAGCTGGATCGGCTAAACAGGGGACGAAGGGCAATTCTAGATCTTCCCATTTAGGGTTCCTGAGCAGCGCTGGAAGGAGCCTTAAGGATGGTCTGATCCCACGTTCTCTTCTCTTTGCATAAGGGTCTTCGGTGGAAAACAGGGGTCAAGGGACTTTCCTGAGGTCTCACGCCTCTGAATTTCAGGAGTCTTTCTCTCAGTCAAGGTTTATTACGATGAGAAATCAAGTCGTCCGCTCATAGGGTGATCACTGAGCACTTGATGAGATGCTGAACCGTTTCACACTCAGCAAACACAGGTTTTCTCTCCGCACTGGAATCTTTGGGGAGATTTTAAGCTAAACTATACACCTCCTCAAAATGACGATAGCTTTTCTGAGT
This sequence comes from Neophocaena asiaeorientalis asiaeorientalis, assembly GCF_003031525.2. Lineage (NCBI taxonomy): Eukaryota > Metazoa > Chordata > Mammalia > Artiodactyla > Phocoenidae > Neophocaena > Neophocaena asiaeorientalis. Next base: position 3,227,974 of record NW_020172141.1, on the reverse strand, counting down.
AATACTATGAAAAAGACCTTGACTTGGGTGCCTATAAGTCCGTCTGCCCCCAGCAGGTGGGCCCCAGCCTCTCTTCCCTTCCTCTTCTTGCTGTTCCCTGTCATCTTCTGGTCCTTCTCCTGGGTGATTGGCTTTACCTGGAGCTTATCTTTCCTTTCTCCCTCCCTGTCCCTCTTCATGTCTCCTTGTATGAGCTGACTCTCCATCCCTTCCTTCCAGAAAGCCATTCTCCATTCACTCCCCTTGCCCAGTTACCCCTGGGTCTTCTGTGTCCAGCTCACTTGCAGTGGCACATGGAGCATTGTCTTGGTGCTAGGACTGGTCCGGGCATCGGTGATGCAGCGGTGAGGGGACCCAGGTCTTGCCCTCCTGGAGTTTATGTTCTAGTGGAGAACGCGACCACCACGGGGCACCTGCTTTCACGATGCTTTGCAATCACTCTCTTTTTGGAGTCTGTGCTTTCTCTTATCAGACGGGACTGTCTGCACGTGCGTGCTGTCTACCATTTAACACGCAGTGACCGCTTAGCACGCGATGGCCTCTGACTTCACAGTCTGCGTGGAAATGCGAGGCCCCCTCCTTGTCTTTGATCTGGTAGCAGGCATGTCCTTATTTCAGAGGTGGCTCCCCCTCTGCGTTGCCCTAATTCCTGCCCAGTGGGGTGACCACTTTGAGTCATCCAGGCTTGACATTTCAGGGTTTCCTCACATCCTTTGCTTCCTTCTTATACTGTTAATCAGGACGCTTACTATATTCTAAATTGTCACCAAATTGCGATGCTCGTTCGCTTCATGTGTTTTGGATTTTTTTCCCTTCCTGATTGCAATTCACCCCTTAAAATGTATTTATTTTTTATTGGAGTCTAGTTGATTTACAGTGTTGTGTTAGTTTCACGCGTACAGCAAAATGATTCATATATACATTTTTTTTCAGATTCTTTTCCCATCTAGGTTATTACAAAATATTCAGTATCGTTCCCTATGGTACACAATAGGTCCTTGTTGTTTATCTATTTCATATATAGTAGTGTGTGTGTGTGTGTTACTCCCAAACTCCTAGTTTATCCCTCCCCTCCTTCCCCTTTGGTAACCGTACATTTGTTTTCTATGTCTGTGAGTCTGTTTCTGTTTTGTGAATGAGCTCATTTGTATCTTTTTTGTAGATTCCACATATAAGTGATATCATATGGTATTTGTCTTTCTCTGTCTGACTTACTTCACTTAGTGTGATCATCTCTAGGCCCAAAGCAGGATCAGTAGGTCCTAACAAACATTTGTGAACTCAGCGTACTTTTCCCATGTGCACAAAACGGGGGGCTACCTGCGGCTGACCTCATTCCCTAAGGAGCAAGGGAGGCCTTGCTGCTCTTTTTTTACGTAAATCAAGACCTCTTTTCTGCTTGAGAGATACACCTGGGTTGAGCCACACTCTGTCGGTTCTAGGAACCTACTTTGTCATTTGTCACCTGAAGACTGGGGCTCTCCCGACGAGACAGAGAGGGCTGGGCCATTTTTCTTCTGTTTTCCCATGGATGAACCTGATGCCCCAAGGGTTTTAGTAAATTGCATAAATTCGCACAGGACAGAACTTCACACGGTAACATAAAGGCCAGCCGAGCGCGCAGGGACGGTGGAGCAAAGTCCGTAACTCTCTTCCGCTTGTTAGAAGAGTTGACTTGCCTTTGGAATTTTACAGTCAACTTTGGTGGAAAGAATGGGACATTTCCTTTATTTTCCAGCCGCGTTCATTGCACCATGTGGGTGGCGGCTGCTGGCTGGCTTCGTGGGTCTCAACTGGGTTAGACTCTCCCTTGCGTGAGATGCAGACCTTCTCGCTCTGCTTGCCTCTGACCGCCCAGGGTTCCTTTTGGGGGATGCCGGGGGCCGGGGACACTTCTGCCTTCATTTGGGGAGGTGCTGCGGAGCAGAGATGATTAAGTTTGCACCGGTCTTCCGAGCCCAGTGGGGAATCAGGTCATGCCAAGCTGGAGTGCCAAGCTTTCCCCCGGGGGCCAGTGTCTCATTCCAGCCCCGGTGCCCTGGTGCCCTTCCAATCTCCTCCAATGAGACTGGCTTTTGGTTTCCCCATTTAGCTATGTTGCACTCAAGGAATGGATGAACAGGAAATGGGTCCAGATATTTGGTGGCTCCAAGGACATTTATGGGGAGGAGGGTTATAAGCAGTTGGAGGATTATAGAACCCCAGGTGCTCAGGAATTCTTTGCAAAAATAGATGAAAGAATTTTCCTTCCCAGTTGAGGTCGGTGTCACAAGGGACCCCGTCTTCGCATCACTAAATAGGTCAGAAAGTCCGACGACTATTCCCATTTCTTTGAGGCAACATTTATTAAGCACCTACTTTATCAGAAGGATCAGGGTTACAGGAATGCACAGATGGGTGGCCCTGGCAGTCGCTTGAGCTGGAGGAATTCACAGTACCATCCCCCGCTGAAGCCTCTCTTTGCATTGCAGAAAATGAATGGAGGCTCCATGTCTCCTGTTGTGTGGTCTAAGCCTTTGACAAGGATCTGCTTCTGCTTCCGAGAGGCCCCTGTCCAGCCTCCGTGCTCCTTCCCCCCGACCCAGCCCAGCCAAGTCCACTGCCGAGGGAGAGAAGGGCAGATACCAAGGCTTCAAGTCCAACATCCCGCTGAGGGCTGCCAGGCTTGCTCGGCTTTTGTTTGCTTCAAAAGCATTTCTTTAAAGGAGATACGTGTTCTCTGAATACAATTCAAACTGTCTACGTGTCCCAGAGGATGTATGTGGTCGGCTCCGGAGAGGTCATTCTTGTCTCCAAAGCCAACGTCCGTGGACTGTGTATTTTCCTCACTGTGCTATTACCGATGTGTATTTATTGAATTTATTTCTTTGTTTATATGTTTACGAATTAGGCTTTCCCCCTAGAAGGTAAGCTCCCTGAGAGCAGGTGCCCCTACATTCTCTCCCAGCACATGGCAAGGGGCTTTGGAAAGATCTAGGAATGAATTGGAACAGAAATGCACAGAGTAAAAGGTGCGTTTATTCCTCTTTTCACACCACTCTCTCCCAGCCCCACTCCTCAGTGTTCACTGCTGGTAATAGTTTGATTTATATCCTACCCTTCCAGATGTTCCCCTCTGCATCGACAAGACCACCTCCATATACCACTGTCTTCAGCCCAGTGGGGAGCACACAGTTTTGACACTGGATGAGAACCCAGCATTAAAATCCTAAAATGCAAGCAGAGATCTACTAGGACCAGGGCTAAGAGGTTACATTCTGAGCTGTGGGCAGGCATATTTGGAACTCAAACTGTAAATGTAGCTGCCCGCATCAAGGGTTAAAAAAAAAAAGCAAGAGCCCTTATCTGAGAAGAAATTTGAAATCTAGACTTGGTAGGAGAAAGAATTCTTTTATGTGACCCAAGTAATCTCAAAACGCAGCGTAGCACTGCTCTTAGGCAACCCTGTTTTCATCATCACGGGTTGGCTTTTTCCCATTTATGTGGATCGAGATTCTAATGCAATCCAACAATCAGAGCTAGAAATGCACACTTAAGAAAATCAGTGATAACCTGTAAGTGAAGGGATGTAGCTTCTGGAATGTTAGCGGCAGTGGGGACTGGGGGGTGGGATGGCGGGAACTGCCCAAGCAATGCGGTCCCTGTGCCACCTTTATTGAAATAATGGTGATAGGGAACTTGTAGAGATTTGGAGGAAATCATCATCTGACGATTATATTTGTGAAATAGATTTGTGAAACCTCTGTGACCAACATGGTACGTATATTTTTTCCATCTGGAAAAACGGAACGATCCAAGGACTACTGGATAAATGAAATGGCCAGGCGGTACAGCCATACTTTAAGAGACGGATCTAGTAGGTAATAATAAACACACGTGCCCTGAGATAGGAAGGGTGTGGAGACCGAAGCACTGACAAGTGATAAATGCATTTGCCTTTGTCTGAAGTGGAGATTTCTCAGTCACAGTCAAATATCATCTCAGCATGCCTAACTCTGTGGGTTACTGATTGCCCGTGAGCTTAGTTTATGGATGGGGCATGCTTCCCTCTGTTAGTTAGAAGGATCAGTGGCACTCAGTTAATTACTGAAGGACCACATTCGTCTTTTTCCTCCAATACAAAATTATGTTTTCAACTCAGTGGGATGCACGGTACAAAGAAGTCAAGACAGGTGAATCCAGGAACCTGTGGGCACACAGGTGAAGGAGTATTAATTTTGAAACCGGCAAGAGTATACATGAGCATGACAGAGTTCCTACCGGTCGCTAACTTTCAGCATTCACTTTCACGACCACAGACATAATAAAAGATGAATCTTGTATTCTCAAGGCTTCAGAACCTAGACACAGCCCCGTGGGTCGATGGTGAATTATTACTTTGTCTCAGGAGTTGCCCTGTAAATCATTCCTGAGGCTTAAAACTCACAAAAATATATCTCCATGTGTTTCTAACCAGACCTTCTGGTGTTCTCAATGTCATCTCCAAAATAAAGCAATCACTGTTGAGATTTTTCTAGTATTGTGTGACTCCTGCCCGGTAACTTTCTGGGGAGAATGATTTAATGTTTGCAGCGAAAGGCAGATACTCGGCTCTCATCCACAGAGACCAGGGATGCTCAACAATTCCACTAATAGATTCCATTTCTCATCCTGATTTGTTTGCTGGGAGACCTGTCACTAAACACACCTAGCAAGTGGTTGAAGACGATGTTGTGACACATTGCCCTTGAGCATCCACTTGGACCCATCTGCCCTTTTGTTATCTTTCACTCAGAAAGGAAATGTCCAAATACGACTTGCGTTTTCGAAACGATAAAATGGCTATCTGTTAAAAAACAGTCCATGAGTGATGGTAATTCCTTTCCTTCACTTATACTAACCTCTGTTGGAAAGTCCTGCCTGGATTGACATGGAGGCTGTAGGCAAACATAGCCACCTTTTTTTTTGGCGGTATGCGGGCCTCTCACTGTTGTGGCCTCTCCCGTTGCGGAGCACAGGCTCCGGACGCGCAGGCTCAGCGGCCATGGCTCACGGGCCCAGCCGCTCCGCGGCACGTGGGATCCTCCCGGAACGGAGCACGAACCCGTGTCCCCTGCATCGGCAGGCGGACTCTCAACCACTGCGCCACCAGGGAAGCCCACAGCCATCTTTTATAACCTCGTTCTCATCCCCATCACGGCATCAGTTGCTCTTGGTGCACCTGTTCTAACCAACCATCCATTCCTGGGGTGATTGCTGCACCTGGACACTCCCCCAAAGCCTTCTCAAAGGAACGTACTTCTTTTTCAGTGTCTGAGGAATTCTTCTAAAAAGCTCTGGCCCCCCGGCAAGGGATGTTGGTGATATTTGATTCCTACAAGTTCATTGTCAATTTGAGGTCAGGTTTGATCTGGCTGGAGACAGGAATAGCAAAATAATTGAGGTGTGAATGTTTTATTTTTCTAAGCCAGTATTACTAGGGAAAGAATCACAAATCATTCCCAGGTGGAAGGAGGAGGTTGAATGAGGATTTTATTTGATTTTGTTTTGTTTTGTATTTTATTTTTTCCTTTTTTTATTTATTGAAGTATAGTTGACTTACGAGGATTTTTAAAAAGAATTTTTTCTGATTACACTAGTAATAAATGTTTATTGCAGAACATTTGGATAATAATAATAATACTCCATAATATTACAACCCAGAGATACACATTTGGCCTTTCTTTCCCTTTATAAACGCGTTTCATCTTTACTTTATCTATACGCAATTGTGTCTTGCTCTATATAAGCTGAGCTTTTACATAAGTTATCCTTGGCATTTTCCCATTCCTTAAAAATTCATAAAAATTCTTCAAATATGTTTTTTTAATGCCTGTACATATTCAATTGTGTTTAACCAAGCTTCTAAGGAACATGTAGATTCTTTCTTATTTTTCGTATCATAAATTATACCAAGAACCATACACATCTTGGTGTGCAGCTCTGATGATTTCTTCACTATAAAAATACAAAATTATTATTACTGGGTTGAAGAATATAAACATTTTTCAGGCTTTCAAAGCACACTTTGCCAAATTAAACATCAGAAAAATTATGTTACTGACCGTTGTACAGGCAGCATACGAGCAAAAGAATTCTCTCTTGCTCTCATCAAGGAATCATGTGAACACAACAGCAAGAGCAAAAGACAAAAAATCTTTGCCATGTGAAAATTAGAAAAAGGAAATTTGTTTTAAAATTTGCATTCCTTCTTTACTGTCGGGGTTTTCTTTTTTTTTCTTTTTCTGGCATCTGTTTAGCGGTCTTTTCTAATTCTTCTGTAATTTTGTTTACATCCATGGCCTATATTTATACTAGAATAAATGTCTTTTTAGTGTCCTATAAGGTGTATTTATATATTGTGACTCAATCTCTTAACTAAAAGCACCTTTTCATTTCTTGAGGCAGAAACGTTTACATTTTAATGTAATCAGGTATATTGATTTTTAAATGACTTTTTGTGAACACACCTCTTTTTCCTCATCAGATATTTACATACATTTAAGCTTCACAATTTATGTATTTTAAAATTTATGTATTTTAAAATTTATTTTTATGTTTTGATATATTTATTTTTTTAATTGAAGTATAGTTGATTTACAATGTTGTGTTAGTTTCCAGTGTACAGCAGTGATTCAGTTGTGTGAGTGTGTACATATACATATAATATAAATATTTTTTTCAGACTCTTTTCCCTTATAGGTTATTGCAAAATATTGAGTGTAGTTCCCTGTGCTATGCAGTAGGTCTTTGTTGGTTATCTATTTTATATATAGTAGTGTGTATATGTTACTCCCAAACTCCTAATTTATCCCTCCGTGCCACCCTGCTTTCCCCTTCGGTAACTGAAAGTTTAGCAGCTTACGTTTTTCAATGCCCATCTCTCTTGCTCAGAGATGATTTTCTTCTCAGAACTGCTTAATGGGATTGATAAATGCAATACCCACTTGAAATTTAAGTCCGTGGATCACCTATTTTCTAAATACTTGTTATTTCTTGTGGCAAATGCATTTCGCAGAGAGGCGTTTTCTCTAGTTTTTCAGAAGGGGTGCTTTCTTTGCATAGCAGTATCATTTTAGATGCTGGGACTTATTTCTCCTTTAGGCCAATTCTTTTAGAGGAAGTTCTGTGCTTGTTTAAACCATAAAAATGATAATATTCTGTCAAAAATAGATGGGGGGGGCTTCCCTGGTGGCGCAGTGGTTGAGAGTCCGCCTGCCGATGCAGGGGACACGGGTTCGTGCCCCGGTCCGGGAAGATACCACATGCCGCGGAGCGGCTGGGCCCGTGAGCCATGGCCGCTGAGCCTGCGCGTCCGGAGCCTGTGCTCTGCAACGGGAGAGGCCACAACAGTGAGAGGCCTGCGTACCGCAAAAAAAAAAAAAAAAAAAAAAAAAAAAAAATAGATGGGGGTTCCTGCTCAAATTCTGCAGTTCTATATGAGGGGAGAATAGAAAATGGACACGAGTATGCATTTTTATTAGGAATTCAGTAGCTTGGGGGTGTGAGTGGATGTTGAGAGATGGGGTTTAGGGAGTCACAGCTGGGAAACTCGCCCTCGTGCAAAAGGACATCTCCCTGTCTGTGCTGGTTGAAGCTAATGCAAGCGCCCGGGGTGAATCAGGCTGCGTGGGGTTGGGGGCCCCGTCTGCACCCTGCGTGTTGAGGTCCCACTGTCTGCCCTTCCCCCTCCAAGGAAGGAAGTGTTAGCAAAGTTTGTCAGGGTCTTCTCCACTTCCAAGGCCGCTCTAGTTTTTAATGGGAAGTGGGGATGGTGACTCAATGAAATGTGCTTCCTTAAGCCAGACCCACTCTACACTAAATCTGACAGTAACTTCTCTTAGTTTTATCCATTTTTCAATGAACGTGTTTGCATGTGTCATTTCCAATATCCAGGTCAGCCGGGAGGCTAGATTTATTGATTAATGCTTTGTCCCCATTTTGCAGAGATGTACCGAAACCTCTATTTTTGATTTTTAAAAACAGTCCTCTCTCATACAGCCTGGCAAACTAGTTTGCAGGAGTATTTATGGGAGGTTGGAGCCTTGAGCCAGGTGAAGATACAAACCCCTCAGGCAGGTAACCCCTCTCAGCCTGGAATTCCCAGACTGGGAAAGACAGAAGCGACAGCCTTGACAGTGGTTTGATTTGCGCTGGGTGGACCTGACTGCAACTAACATTGCAAAATGGTTTGTAGGAACATGACGGTTTTGTACACAATCTTAGAATCGGTTGAGATATTTAAACAGTGATGAAACTCAAGTGAACTGATCAATTCTGCAGTCAGCAGGCTTACTGGAAGCTTGGGATCGATCACCACTAGAGTGAATTCCCTTGATCACAAGACTTGCCATCCTTGAACTTCAATTTCTTCATTTGCAAAGAGAAGGGGTAGAACCTTCAAATTCCTAAATCTTATACACACACACACACACACACATAACCCAAACAGACAAAAACCTAATATCTATCTATCCATCTATCTCTATCTATCTTTCATCTATCTATATTTTATAGATGTCTGTATAGATATCTCTATCTCTCTAGAAATATCAGGAATCCATATAGAATTATAAAGACATATCTAATAAAGAAAGAACAAGCCTTTTCTTAATTTTCTTTATCAAAAGGGCTTTAAGATGAATGACATAAAAAACAACTAAACAGTATTACAGATTCCCAATCGTTCCCAGTTTCATTCTTCTTCGCTATTTGTCTTTTCTCCAAATACCTTGGTGATTCTGAGAAAACAGGAATGAACAGACTATTACAGGATAAAATATGTAGTTACTACTGAAACCCTTTTACTACATGATTTCACCCTGGGCTAATATATTAGACAAAGCACAGATTCCTCACCCCGGGTTCTGTGCGGGGATCCAAGATGGATCTTTTGCTGTAACAGTTTGTAGGTGCTGGTAGACGATAGCGCGTGTTTCCTCTCTAACCCCCAATCCAAATCTCAATTGAAAAGGAGCTTTGTTGGCTTGGTTTTCCTGGTATGGATTTAAAATATTTCCATTTTCCACGGATAGATTAACACTTGACCATCCTTGTGATGTGCCAGTTTCTACCTTTTCCTTCAAAGTTTGAAACTACAACCACCCTTAGAATTCCCCTCACAAAGCACAAGGAAATCCCTCCTAAGGCACAGGGAACCAGCTATAGACTCCATAATTAGCTTCTGTAATAAAGTACTTAACGTGAATAGAAGCCCTTACTAATTACAGCAGGAAGTTGTAAGGGCAGGGACAGGCGGCTTACCCACAGCTGGGGTGAGGCTCTGCAGAGGTGTCTGGGAACGCACACCCACAAGGGTCCAGGTCTGCACAAGAGCCCCAGGCCTTAATTAGCCCCAGCAATTAAAAATGAAAACAATCCTCCATTTTCTCATTAAAAGATGGAAGCCCCTCCCCCACTGCATTAATTGAAATGATAATTTTGCTTGTGCAAAAACCCTGCTGATGGCGGAAGACAATGGTTAGTTCCTGCCCCGCAAGACCTCGGCACCCCTTTGCTTGCTAAATTCCAGACACCTCTGCGTAATGGGAGATTGATTAGGGTTAATAGACATTGTCACAGGTCAGGACACAAAACACTTGGGGTTATGGGTGCCTTTGCACGTAAGATCACAAGCTATAAATCAAAGTGCTTAAAAGAAGCGCAGAGCTTTCCACCCTCAACTGTTGGTAACAATCGACTTCTGTTTCACCCCAGCTACTGTCTCCGTTACCTTCCTCTGCAACTTGTTAATGCAGCCACGATGTCAGCCAGACAGATGTGGGGAGGGCTTGCGATTCATTTACCCCTCAAATTTTCAGAAGCTTAGAGGTGAGGGGTGTCCCGTATGGCTGCTTGGAATTCCTATGTTTGTTTTCTCTCCATTGCTAAGGTAACCGGTGCCCAGCAGCAGCTGTAACAACGGTCAGCAGCTGTCAATCTCACTTTGACTTGATGGCTAAAAGGAATACAGATGGATGAAGAGATTGAAAAAATTAAAAATGAAAGAAAACTTACCCCCAGAGGAGAATTTGAGTATTTAGTCTATGGGACACAGGGACACAGGGCAGACCGGGGTGGGGTCAGTGATGTCTTTTGGGATGCAGCTGCCAGGGGCATAGCATCCCGGGAAGCAAAGCCACAGGCAGCGGGACCCTCATGGAGACAGTTTCTTAAAGTTACTGTATAAGAATAACTAAAAGAAAACTGCCTCAACAGGAGGAAACGTCAAAATAAATTGAGAAAACATTAAGAAAAAGGACTTGGCTGTGAAAGTTAAGAATATTGGGGGCACTTGCACCTAACCATTAGTGCTTTCTGCTTCTTTCCTCTTAATAAGGGCTGACCTTAGGTTTAATGTATTATTTTTTCCTTCTAATCAAAAGAAAATAAAGCTGATTTGGAGATATACATTGGTTTCCTCATCATTTTCACCGGATCGCTTCCAAAGATGATGCTTTCTTAATTTCTGAAATGTTCTGGGGACATGTAGCTGAGGACACACCAAAATTATGTTTGACAAGATCAACATATTTCCCTGAAGCACTGTTATTCCTCATCCTCTTTTTACTGGAATTTTTTTTCACTCAGAGCTACATGACACAGGCACGTGGGGTCAGTAAGTGGCAAGTATTTTTTTTTTCTCAAAATGTTTTAAATTGATAGTAATGAAAACTCTGTGTGTGTGAGAGAGAGAGACAGATAGACAGACAGACCAGTGGATCAGAATTACAGAATTGAGGGGTGAGAATCAGCTGATACAGGACAGAGACAGGCAGAAGAGAATTTCTGCAAATATGTGTGGAAAGGACAGACCATTCACTAAAGGGTGCTGCGCTGATGGACTTTGCTGGTGGGAAAAAGTAAAGCTAAATTCTACCTGGCAAAGTCTGGGTTAGGAAGGGGTAGGATTTGGGGCTGGGGTGTAGGGTTTTCAAGTATATTTGCCATATTTTATTTCTTTCAAATAGTATCCAAAATTACAGAAATAAATAGGACAAAATGGTAATGTTTGTTAAATCTAAGTCATTGTACACTGGTGTCTGTTTTGTATTTTCTTTGTACTTAGCTGTACATGGGGTATTCTGTACACACACACAGATGTGTGTGTATGTGTACACATGATATGTGCGGACTATATACATTATATATATACACACTTATGTATATATTATACTTGTATGTGGAATATAGTATATAAATAAATATGTGTGTGTGATGTATTTTTTTTTTTAAGCCACAATAGTAAATAGGAGGCAAAAATGGAAGGTCTTTTTATGTCCTGCTGAGGAGTTGGAACTTCATCCTGAGGGCAGTGGGGAGCTAAGCAAAAGCTTTTTTAAATTACTTATTTATTTTTTCTTTAGTTTTTCTTTCTTGGCTGTGCCGAGAGGCACGTGGGATCTGGTTCCCAGACCAGGGCTCGAACCCGCACCCCCTGCATTGGGAGTGTGGAGTCTTAACCCCTGGACTAACAGGGACGTCCCTGGAAAAGCTTCTAGGCAGGAAAGTAACATGATTGGATTTTATGGTTGCAACGGTCACTCCGGCTGCAGAGTAGCAAATGGGCCCGGCTGGAGGTAGGGCCAGAGCGGGCGTGGGGGCTGGAGTCTCTCCGGGGAGACATCACGGTGGCCGGAGCGAGGAGGTGCCGCGGTGATGGGGAAAGGTGGCAGACCGCAGACAGCGACGAGGCTGACTCTCCGGGTCGTGTGGGTTGTCGGGTGTGACACCTGCAGCGAGGGGCAGGGGAGTGTCTGGGGTGCTCCTGGGTGGCAGGCTCAGGCCGCTGAATCACCCCCTGAGAGGGGCCATGGGGCGGGGGGAGTTACTGGGGGCAGACTGGAGACTTCCACTTTGCACACGATGAGGTCAAAATGACCTGCAGAACGTCCGCAGGTAGCGCCATTAGGTGGAAATGCTCCCTCCTGTGCCACCGTTTTAATCAAGCTTTTCTCAGAATTCTAGGAATATAGCATGGCTTGAGCCTTTAAATCTGTAAGTTAGAGATTCTTTACTTGTAACCTACATCTGTCAAGTAATCAAATCTCTTTTTAGCCTGCTAAGAACTGTTGAAAAAAATATAATAAATCAGAAATTAACTTTAAAAAATGGAAGTATAGTTGATTTACAATGTTTTATTTACATTGTAAATGTAAATTTACAATCACAATGAAGTATGCAATGTATAGTATAGTTGATTTACTATATATATATATATA
>NW_020172141.1:3132439-3215628 GCF_003031525.2 Neophocaena asiaeorientalis asiaeorientalis | reverse complement strand
ATATATATACTGTTTCAGATTCTTTTCCCTTATAGGTTATTACAAGATATTCAATATGGTTCCCTGTGCTCTACAGTAGATCCTTATTGTTTATTTTATATATAGTAGTTTGTATCTATTAATCCCAAACTACTAATTTATCCCTCCCCCACCCCTTTTCCCCTTCGGTAACTGTAAGTTTGTTTTCTATGTCTGTGAGTCTGTTCCTATTTTGTAAATAAGTTCATTTGTATCACATTTTAGATTCCACATAGAAGTGGTATCCTATGGTATTTGTCTTTCTCTGACTCACTTCACTTAGTATGGTAATCTCTAGGTCCATCCATGTTGCTGCAAATGGCATTATTTCATTCTTTTTTATGGCTGAGTAGTGTTCCATGGTGTGTGTTGTACCACATCTTCTTTATCCAGTCATCTGTCGATGGACATTTAGGTTGCTTCCTTGTCTTGGTTATTGTAAATAGTCACAACCATGGATTTGAAGCTTGAGGCACCAGAGAGAGTTGTGGACTCAGTGAGGTGTTGAAATAGAAACGCTATTTCTTTTTTCTTTACTTTCCCCAATGCTTTTCTAATATTTTTTTCTGTTTCCATTTAACTGAGGCCATCGGTTGCTGAACAGCTGGATGTGACAGTATCTTTTCTTCACACTAGACGCTCATTAGAAACAAAACAACTGGGGCCTCAGACTGAGACTATCTTTTATCTTCACTGGTAGAACTCTCTAGGATGGTGGGTGGTCCAAGTAGGAAGTGGGGCTGCTTTTCCTCTGCCTGATGTACGGGAAGGGTTTTGTTTCTTCAATCTCTCTCTCTTTTGGCTTCTATCCATGTCTCTTCCTGGCTCAGGCTATGGACAGCTGCATAGAACTGACCCCCAAAAGCCCACTTCTCTGTCTGTAGGACCAGGATGGGTGTGCTGGTCCAGTCCCTTCACATAAAGACAGCATGAAGAGGCTTTGCAAGTCCTGACACCGTGGATTTGAGGATGGAGGGAGGGGACCAGCTGAGGAAGCAGGTAGCCTCCGAAAGCTGGAAGAGGGAAGGAGAGCTTCCAGGAAGTAATGTACCCTGCTGCCACCTTGATCTTGGCCTGGTGAGATCCTCGTGAGACTTCCTTCTACTGAACTGTAAGGTTAGGTTTGGTCACAGAGAATCCTGGGTGATATTGCGGCTGGACATGAAGCAGCAGCCGTGACATGAGGCATAGTATCTGAGCAAGGTGGTGATGTAGAAAGATGCTGAACTCACCCCCTGCCATGGACACGCTGAGTCTACAGCCACCTATGGAACAATTTCAGAAAACCTAAGAGCTGGCTGAGTGACGACGACAAATCAGGCAGACAAGAAGAAGACCTCATCAAAGTGGGTGGGAGAGGCTGGAACAACCTCACCCTAAACCCCACCCACAACACAGCGTCCCCCAACTGGGAGGGAATTCAAAACCCAGAGCTTCTCCCTGAACAGCGAAGGCTTCCAACCCCATGTCAGGCATCCCGACTTTTAAGACGTACACTCGAGAGACAAGCCTCCCAAACATCTAACTTTGAAAACCAGTGGGGCTCACATCCTGAGACCCACAAGAATGTAAGGATCTGAGAAATGGCTCCTGAAGTCTCCTCAACTCAGACGCACCCGCCCCAGGGCTCAGCTCAGTGGCAGCTGATGGCACCCAGACTGAAAGTGATGGAGGATCCCCTGCTTATAGGAAAGCATCAGCTTGAGGGCAGGCATCTGATTTCACACACACATCTAGGATCATGCGGGAACAGTCTCTAGGGGTGGAGCCTGGCAGGAGCTTACCCTTTGCCAGCTCAGGAGCCCCAGCATCTCCCAGAAGGGAGCTTTTCCACGGATCTGGTACCCAGGGCCCCTGTTCTGGGTCTATTCACCTGAGGGTGGCCCACCCCACAGGACCCTCCTCGAGGCCCATGGGTGTCCAAAGGGCTGCTGCTAATGAGAGAGTTGGAGAAGGCGCGTGGGCAGGACTTGGTTGTGTGCGTTGAGGTGCTGACTCACACACGTGGGGTGGGGACCCCCATTTGTATCCTTCTCCAGGTCACACAGACCTTAGGGACAGACATGCTTGGAGCATATTTGCTTTAATCAGGTGGGGACAGCAGAGAAGTAACAGAGATGCTTAGTGACTTGGTTAAAGTCATCGGAAGTGGCCGGTCTGGAATTTGCCCACATGGCTAACTTCAGATTTTTTTTTTCTCAATTTTTTTCTAGTAGGATCTGTGCAAAGATGACTTATTTGTGTATATCCATCCATCTATTCTTCCACTCAGCAATTATTCTCATTCTCTCTCCCTCTCTCTCTCTCCCTTCTTCCTTTCTCACTCCCCGCCCCCTCTCTGCTTTGAAGTCACCGACAGATATGCAAACTCATGCCTTGTGTGATGCACAGCGGTGACTGCACCGTGTGCCCTCCAGATCCCACTTCAATAAAGGACTCGTGGCTCCAGCTGCTGGGCATGTTGTCAGCACACAGCCCCCAGCTGTTGGCCCCTCCAGGATGTCTCAGCTGCAGAAAGCCCCCCTTGCGCAAATACATGCCCCTTCCTGGGGAGCCTCACAGCCAATGGCTCACGGATGCAGGGTCCAGTGGCCTGGTTATCTCAACGTCACTAGGACAACGCTCAGGTTACACAATAGCTCCCCAGCAGCCTGTAGAACACACCGAGCTGTCATTTGGTCTTCCTGGCAGCTCATTGCTGCCCTCTGCCCAGTCCTGCTTCCTTCTTCTCCCTTCCTTGGGTCTTGAAACCAAGGACATTCTTTTTTTTTTTTTTTTTTGTGGTACGCGGGCCTCTCACTGTTGTGGCCTCTCCCATTGCAGAGCACAGGCTGCGGACGTGCAGGCTCAGCTGCCATGGCTCACGGGTCCAGCCGCTCCGCGGCATGTGGGATCTTCCCGGACCAGGGCACGAACCTGTGTCCCCTGCATCGGCAGGTGGACCCCCAACCACTGCGCCACCAGGGAAGCCCCAAGGGCATTCTTTTAATAAACATCCTGCACGTAAACTATAAACTAGAGCCTGCCCTCTGGAGAACCCAACTACAATGGTTGTTCTTACATAAATGCACATAAAATAAACTAAGGTGTGTTCCCTGTACCCTAGTGGGAGAAGTGAGACATGAATAAAGTTACTGCCGTGTAAGATACACGTAATAAGAAGTGGGGGTAGTGGGAGTTCAGATCACTCCATGTGGGATGATTCGTGGGATGCCAATCACTTCTTCCATGCCTGGACACCTCCTCTTTCAAGAGTCAGTTCTTCCCACATCCCTGGGTGGAAGAGCCGAAGTTGCTATGTAATCATGCACTTTCTTCCTGTCACCGGTCAAGGGGTGGGCATCAGATGGAAGGGAGTTAACCCATTGGCTCAGCTGGACCTATCGACTTCTCTCTCCAAGCAGTTGGGAAATCAGGACAGATGGAGAATCTACTGTTTCCATTGGACTCTGGAATTGATGCAACAAATACACCATCAGATACAAAAGACAGAGAGCTGGTGTGAAGGAGTGAGAACAACAAAGCAGACATGAAGGGAGAAACAGACAAGTGGAGATGCGGGGCCCCAGAGATGGAGAGAATAACTTCCATCTCTGATTCTCCTGGTTCCTCTGACTGTGGCCTCATATGGGACCTGTCTGTATTTGGTGCCCCAGGTTCTGCTAGTAAACACTGTGTGTGTGTGTGTGTGTGTGTGTGTGTGTGTGTGTGTGTGTGTGTGTGTATTTTTAATCCAACAGATTAGCTCTTTTGGCTAAAGAGGTCTGTTTCTTTTAATAATATTGGACTTAGACAGTCATAAGGGAAGGGATTTGAATTGGGAGTTGCTGGAAACATAAGATTTCAATAGGGAAAGATGAAGGGACCGTGGAATTCAAGGCAAGAAGAGCAACACACACAGAGGTGCTGAAACACAGCTTCGTTGGACATATTTGCAGGATGATGAATAGGACCTTATGGCCAATATGGAGGAAATGGAAAGGAAAATAACAGGATAAATGTTTGCAAGACTGGTGGGAAAACTGTGATTAATCCATGGAGCTGGCCAGCATTAAAGAGTCTATTCATTCTTTCTAGGAACTCCCAGAGGCCACAGAAAACATGAAATAAGGATAGAAGGCAGTAAAGGTTGGTTGTGGGAAGAAGTGAGGAAATAAAAATAGGAGAATGGCTGTCTCACTTGTGGCAGGGTAATAAGAAGAGATTAATCAAAATGGCGCAATGAAATAAATGGAACCAAAGGGGAACTAGCGGGAGGAGAGGGGAAGGGTTGGGCTCTTGCTGAATTACAGGGAATGGGTAGATGGGTTTCTTAGGTCTGCCCACCCCACTTACCACACGAGCCTGCACAGGCTGTGTCCTGCCCAACTCCAAGGACTGCTCTTTACAATGACGTCAACATGAATGACCCTCTTGGCGTTGTGCCATATGGGTGGCCTTGCTCATAACTCTTTGCATCAACTCAAGATCACTGAGTTACCATTGATGATGATAAAAAATCCCAGTTCAAACTCATTTTAAAAGAGAGACTCTACTGTCTCATTTTACCCTCAAGAGTAAAAAGGTATATGGGTTGCAGAGGGGTTGGTTCAGAAGTCCACACAATCAGGGCTCTGACTCCAGATTGCTTTGATCCTTTCATGTGTGTCAACTTCATCTTCTGATGGGTCATCTGATGGTGGCCAAAGTAGCTTCAGTCATCTGAGATCTCATTTCTTCATAACCTTCTTCTTGGAGGAATAGGGTCTTCAATGGTTTCCCCAAAGCCTGATTAACTATCTCCTCGGGTCTCGGGGACCTAAATCAAGTCATGTCCATCCAGTAGTGCGCAGGTGAGTGTTTAACAATTGCTGTGTGCTTTTTGTCTCTCTCAAAAAAGAAAGAGAGGAAGAGAAAAGGAAAAAACAAGCCCTGATTGTAGCATTTGATTTCCATGGCATAAATACTCTCACCATGGCTGATTTCATAGTACCAGTGTGATGTCACTGAAGCCAGAGTTGGGAAGAGGTCCACACAAATGACTCTCTGAAGCCCATGAGAAATGGTTCCAGCATCGTACTATTCGTATCCCTGAACCATCATTGTAAATAGATTGATAAGCCAGGCTGATGGGTTTAGGGCAATCAAGACGGTCTGTGAAGCTGTTGGAGTCAATTCCATCCACCCACCTGTAAAATAGAGGTGGGGAATGTGGACATAGTAGGACAATTGTCAAATGTCTTGTACCGTTGAAGTTAGCGGAAGAAGGATGAAGAAAAGAAGGTAGACCACTGGAGAGAAGAAGACAAATCTTGGGCTGGTTGTAAGAAAGGAGTCAAAGGTGGTGAGTAGGTGGTATGCCACAGGACACGGTGAGGCTGGAGGATGAAGAGGCGTGAACAGGGGAATAATCACAGATCTGCCTGGTTATTCTTCCTTGTACTGAAAGCTCTCTATGGATTGACCCCACCTTATTTTCCAGGATGATTTGGGAAGCAGAATAATGGAACGGGTGAATAGCCACACCGTCCCTGGCAAATTAGGGAAGCCGGCCTGAGCCTCCGTCTCCCTCGGAACCTTATAAGATGTTGTGAGGATTAACTCAGAAATTTCACTCTTTTTCGGAGATTAGCTGTGAGAGGGTGCGGGGAACAGTGGCTGAGAATGCAGTCTCTGGACCTGGGCTGCCTGGGCTTGACTCCCAGTCCCACCTGCTTTGGCTAGACTCCACCCTCATGACCTAATCACCCCCAAAGTCCTCACCTACTGATGCTGTCACACAGGGAGTGAGGATTTCAAAATATCAATGCTGGGGGACACAAATATTCAGGGATAACCAGTTTCTTAGCCATTCCCAGTAAAGGTTACTATTGTCTAATGCCGAATTTCTCCTTACGGTAATAAAGCTGGCCAGTGTTCTTTGTGGGACTTCAGTTGACTACGATCGTTTCTTCCATAGTAAGTATAGATTTTGTTCTTTCCTAATCTTGTGAAATTTCCACGTTGGGACAACTTGGTTAGTGACCTTGCAGTTTGGGACAGTGGGTCACTTCTTTTGTTTTTCTCCACCAAGTGGCTTTTCACCGTTAGACTGTATCTTTCGTTTTTCCCGGTTTTATTTTCTTCCAGGGAGATTTCTGCTATGACTGCTGAGCCGCCCCACTTTCTCGGACAGATGAAGGAGAAAATACGTATAATCGGAAATGTGTCTTTCTAAGGATACAAGATGGGATTTTTGTACTGCTTTTACACAATTATACAATTCAATGAGAGCTTTACCTCTTGGAAAGTGAAATGAAACAAAATCGGATTCTGTTTATTGCAACTAGAGGTTGGACCGAAATTGAAGTAGCTTTTCTAAAGTGGATTGTGGGGCTTATTTCCATCAGGCAAATCCAAGCATGGACGAGAATTCACTTAAGAACAACAAAAATTATGCAAATTTAAAGTTCTCCTGACCTTCAGCCTTTTCTCTCTCTGGGATGTCTTATCTTTGTGGAAGGACAGAGCCCAACACCTATCTACTTCTGAAAGGGTCAGGAAAAGCTCAGCATTCGTGCTTTTTTTTTTTTGCTGTACGCGGGCCTCTCACTGCTGTGGCCTCTCCCCGCTGTGGCCTCTCCCCTTGCGGAGCACAGGCTCCGGACACGCAGGCTCAGCAGCCATGGCTCACGGGCCCAGCCGCTCTGCGGCATGTGGGATCTTCCCGGACCGGGGCACGAACCCGTGTCCCCTGCATCGGCAGGCGGACCCTCAACCACTGCACCACCAGGGAAGCCCAGCATTTGTGCTTTTTTGCCTCTTTTTCAAGGAGCCAGGCAGCCAAGGGGGACTCTCTTCTAGAAGCACGTGTGTGCCCATGTGAAAATGCTAAGCCTTCCAGAACCACGTCTGTGACTCGCTGTCAGCCTTCTGAAAACTCTGTATTCACATCGTAAGTACTTGATGAAGAGACCTCACAGTAAATTCCTGGCCAGAGATGGATGGCCTGAGTTTATTCAAAGGCCAAGTAATTTCCAGACATTGATTTTGGATGGAAACACATGTCTTTTCCCCTGGAAATGATTTCCTTGTGAGATAGATAGGCAACCCCCGACTTGCAAATAGACGATTCAGAAATTTCATTTGTAAGTCAGTCATTTGGAATGCACCAGGCCTTTTTTTCCCCATAGAAATAATATTACAAGTGGCGGTTCAGGACCCAGGCTAGCCCCAGGTTATGGATTAACTCTTACTAAACCCATACCTCGGTTGGGTACTTCAGTGGAGAGCAGTGGAAAACAAGAACCATACAATACTCTTTGCTATAGAAATGGTATCAAATGGTAGCTTTGGGTATAGTGTCTGGGGCAGACTAACTGCACTTGACAAGCACTAGCTGTGTGACTTTGGGTCAGTTACCTAACTTCTCAGTTTCCTTGTCCATAGAAGGGAGAATGATATTAAGATTTAGTTCATAGAGCTGTTGTATAAGAATTACACACACACACACACACACACACACACACACACACACACACACACCTTCGAACCCAGTAAAGACCCTTGGGATCCTTTGCTATCATCATTGTTGGTTCTTGTAACTGACGTGGTGCTGAGTCTATTTCAATCACTGATTGAACAAAAAACAGTAATCGTGGAATATTAACAACAAAACCAAAAAAATGGTATGTTTTTTTTTCCCTCATAGTTATTGCTGTTCGGTTGAAATAAGGTGAAATTAGAGGAAACGAGGAAACAGCTGGGTACTGATGTTGAATTATAGGATATTTTCAATGAAATATTGATCTTAAAAGGGTTAAGTTTGGGAGGGATAAATTAGGAGTGTGGGATTAGCAGATACAAACTACTATATGTAAAACAGATAAACAACAAGGGCCTACTGTTTAGCACAGGGAACAATACTCCATATTTTGTAACAACCTACAAGGGAAAAGAATGTGTAAAGATTATATATATGTGTCAGTGAATCACTCTGCTGTATACCCGAAACTAACACAACGTTGTAAAACAAATAGACTTCAATAAAATAATAAATAATATAAGAACAAACAAACAAAAATAAAGTACAAAAAAGAGTTAGGTTTATTTATTGTAAGTAATTTGGAAAACATAGAAAACCACATAAGAGAAAATGAATTCTCTCCAAATCTGATCACCCAGAAATACCCACTTTTTATTTTGTTATCTTTCGGTATTCTGTCTTAGGCATGTGTACAATTGTCTAAAAGTGGTTAAAAATAATTATAATTAAACCATCCATATTATTTTCATACTTGGTTTATTCACTTAGCAACGTACTGTAAAGATGGGATTTCTAATGGCATCACGTGGACGTGTTAAAACTGAAATAGCCAATCCCGAGTTGATGGCTATTCTGTCTGTTTCCCTTTTTATACTATTCTAAATAATCTTGGTATAACAATACAGATGGATAAAAATTTACTCATGTTACTATTTATTTCCTTTAACAAAGAAATTAAGTTTTTAGAAAATTTTGCATAGATTTGACTCATGATTTAAGAGTTTTGGTACATTTGGTGAGCTGGCTTCTAGAGAGGATGTTTCTCACTGTTGTGGCCTCTCCCGTTGCGGAGCACAGGTTCCGGACGCGCAGGCTCAGCGGCCATGGCTCACGGGCCCAGCCGCTCTGCGGCATGTGGGATCTTCCCGGACCGGGGCACGAACCCGTGTCCCCTGCATCGGCAGGCGGACTCTCAACCACTGCGCCACCAGGGAAGCCCTAGAGAGAGTGTTTTAATTCACCTTTTTTTCTAGCAAGGAGAATGCAGTTTCCTAGAAAGTTTCCTTAATTCTGAGATTGAGAATGTATTTAATTTTGCCAATCTAATAGATGCAAGGGGCATCTTGTGATTTTAATTTTCATTTTTGAATCTGAGAATGAACATTTTTCATATGTTTATGGTCCACTGGAATTTTTAAAATCAATGATCTCTTCCCAGTCTTTGATGATTTTTCTATTGCCGTTCATCTTGTCAACTTGTTTCCTTTCCTGTTTCCCTTAAGGAAAATGACTTTTTCTTTGTAGTCATACAATACAAAGATGTATTTAGAATTTTAAAACTTGCACTGTGTGCTTCAGAACAGACACTGTTATTGGAAAGTGAACTGAAACTCCTTAGGGATGATTCAAAGCAGCCACCGCGGGACTGAACGGTGAGGCTGAGTAGGGTAGCGGGGCAGAGAGACAAGGAACGTGGTCTCCAGTCACTGGATGGAGTCCGTACACTAACAGGAAACTCAGGAGCAGGCAGCATCTGCTATGCAGAAAGGTTTTACTTTTCATATGTGTGAAAATAAGTGGAAAATTAAAATAAGAGAGGGGAGAATGAATACGTGGAGGATTTTGAAAGTATCAGACAAATTGAGTCAAGGAATTCTGCTGCCTTTCTGGATGTCAGTTAGGTGGTCTCACTGGTGAAGACTATTTCTAATATCTTATGAAATAACAAGGATTTGGTAGTGGAGAGTTAGTTCACATTCCTACCACCGGAGTTAGGGCAGCTATAAAGGATAAATGCGTAACTACTTGGTATTTTATTAGATTATGGCTTGATTAGAAAGAAAAGGGCAAGATCTTCAGTGCATTTTTGAATTCTCAGAAAATTTAAATGGTATCAACCTGAAAGGAAATGCTGAAGGGTAGGAGTCCTCCTTTGCCTAGGAGGTGGAATTATGAAATGAACGATGTGGTGAGAATGAAGAATGCTGAAAAATCAGAACATTTAAAAGGGGGAAAAAAGGAAAGTTATATACAGAGAGATTACACAAGAAACACAAGTACAGGGTAGATTTTGTAAAAAGATCTTAAGAGGTGATGACATAGGGGTTGATAGATATAATGCAATACAAATTACAAGTTATTGGAAAAATCCATAAAAAGTTTAGAAGAATTAGGGGAAAAAAATCCCTTGAAGATTCACATGCCAAAGTGTATGAGAATTGTATACTCAGGAAATTATCCTATTAAAAAAGGGTATATAATACCCAATATAAATGGAGACAAGAAGCTGGGTATAGATTAGAAATACCTGTCTTGGGATCAGGGGGATGGTACATAGTGGCACAGTTCTGAAAAACTCGGAGGATGGGGTCGAGAGGACAAAATACATAATATTTTGTATTATGCAGGGGATATTCCAGGGGAATATTAGCTGCTGTAGGGGGAACCTGCGGTGTGGACCGAGATGGGTTAGACAGGAGTTAGCAGAGTGGAGAGGGGGCAGGTCATAGGGAAAGACACTTGGCAGGCGGGAGTAGGGGTCTCACAGCATAGTGGGAGAGGGTGCGTGATGAGCAGCTTCCAGCAAGTTTGTCTAGGGTGGTCTGGCAGGTGGAGAGGAAACCATCTGAGGAAGGTGATCAGTGGAGAGCCACGGAGCTGGCTGGTGAACTGGAATTTGCCAAAGGGACTCCTTCTCTGTGGCAAACTGTCAAGTGCACGGCGGAACCTCCATCCTAGGAGGATGGAGCGTCGGTTAGAATCGTGACTCACAGGAGGGCCTGTTAACTCACGAATCTGCCTCTCCCGTTCCTAATACAAGCTGCGATCTTGGCTCCAGGGAAAGTACAGGACAGAAACTGCTAGAAAGTAGAGTCCCTGCATTTTGAACCTAAGCGCCTTCTGTAAAACCCTCCTTTCTGTAAAACCCTCCTTTCTGGGGACAGGGATACGGCCTAGCACTGAAGCTAGGGCAAGCGGGGCACAGATAACCCAAACAATGACACAAAAAAGGAATCAAACAAGAAGACAAACCCTGAAAGGAAAGAAGGGAAACCTACGTTCATCCAAGCATTTGCATGTGGAATAGAAGCTGATATCTGCTGGAGAAAATAATTTCACTGTGTGGGAAGAAATTGTAAATTGGATCTGGCCGACCCTTTTCAAAATACTTTATCTGGAATTCAGGCTGTGGTTCTTAATAACCACGTTCAGTCCTTCAAACAACTGAGCTTAAAAAAATCTCCATTTGGATTTAAATATTTCTAAGATAGATTATTCTTGACTTAAACAGTCTATGGAACATAAAATTTTTGGCCAAGACTCAGGATGGGTGTTGTAAACACCCAGGACTGCCCTGTAGAGTACACACTGTGTGTCTGCCCTTCAGCTCTCCTGTTCTCTCCCTCGGTGTCAGATCGTAAATTGTTACTCTTATGATTATGTTGTCTCATCATACAGAGATGTTGCTTTCCACTTGCTCTTTAATTTATTTCTTTGTTATTCCACAAAAGGTTGGATCTAGTTTGGATCAAGAGCAGTTTAAAGAGGGAAGAGAGGGCTTCCCTGGTGGCGCAGTGGTTGAGAGTCCGCCTGCCGATGCAGGGGACACGGGTTCTTTCCCCGGTCTGGGAAGATCCCACGTGCCGCGGAGCGGATGGGCCCGTGAGCCATGGCCGCCGAGCCTGAGCGTCCGGAGCCTGTTGCTCCGCAACGGGAGAGGCCACAACAGTGAGAGGCCCGCGTACCGCAAAAAAAAAAAATTAAAAAAATAAAGAGGGAAGAGAAATTTAGTGGCTCACGTGAACAGACGCAGAAGAGAGGTAGTAACCACTCTGAGCAAGGACTTGGGACCATCTGGAACCTGTCAGTTTCACTTCTCTGCTTCCCTCTGCTGTGGCTACTTTGTCAGAACGCCACACAACTGCGTGGTGGGTAAGGTGGCCCCCAGCAGATCCAGATGCATATCCTAACACTTCCATGCCTGGAGAAGGGAAAAAGCTTTTTTTCTTCTGGTTTAGTTAGGAAAAAAAAGTCCTAAGAAGAACACTAATTGGCCAGGCTTGAATCACCCATTCAGTCTTTGAACTGGGGCAGGGGACCAGGGTTGGGTCACGGGTTTATTACCTTTTACAAGAAGACGAATGAACATGGGAGGAAGAGTCATTCACCACCGGGGTGGGGGAATCCCTGTAAGCCAGGAAGCCATCTCAAGTTGTCTTGATTACCTCAGATAAGAAAACTTGCAAAGAATTTGAGATTATTAAGTAAACAAGACAGTGAGTGAGGGCAGCTGAGATGCGGTGGGGATTTGCAGGGACTTGTAACGGCCGGAGCTTGGAGCTGGGTTGGTTTGTTTCCAGGTGGTATGAGGTAACAGGAATGTTTCTGTAAATTCAAAATGAGAATATGTTCCTGTAATGCAAAACACGCGACCTCTCTTTTTCTAGAGATCTGACAGAGTTGATCCCTCCTAGTCAGTAATAGATGAGAAAAAGCAAAGCTGCAGGGGGCAGGAATAGACGTCCCAAGATGCACTTTAATCGTCCATGTTTACACAAACAAGGATTTGTGCCGACAAGTATCCACTGAAGACCCTTGTAGGGTTTTACAAGGACATCGATAAGGTCCCAGTCAAAAACCCAGCACCAGCCTGAGTCTACTGAAAGAGCTTCTAGAAACTCAAGGACCCCAAGTTACATGGGCCACAGGTGATATCCTGCTGTCCCTGCAACCTGCCCACAAAACACTGAGAATGTAGCATAACTTATAAACAGGTACAATAGATTCATGGGTAGAAGAAGGCACACCTGCAACCCCAGGCAAAAGGGGCTCCCAAACAAAGCCCCATGTCATTAAACCCCCAAATTCACACTGGGTGGCCATTGACCAGGTAATGGATTCTGTGATACAAATTACTGGACCCAAGAGAACATCAACAAACATTGGGTAATGAGTTGGGAGAGAGAATTTACATAGAGGTTCTCAAGCGTATGCTGAGGTTTATTTAGAGCTCAGTCTTTGAGATTAACTATAGCTGGATTTGAATACTACCTCCATCACCTGCCAGAGGTGACCTGGGGCTAACACATCCTCTCTGAGCCACAGGGATAATAAAAAGAGCTGCTTCATAGAGATGTGGTGAGGATTGTGTGAAATAAGCATAGAGAAAGCATAGTTTCTACTGTAGTCAGTAAATATGATCCCATTCTCTTGCTGGCAACCAAAGTGATCTCCTAAAATTCAAATCGGAGCATATTGTCCTCCTACTTAAAATCCTCCCAGGGCAGCCCATTGCAAGTAAGATGACATCAAAACTCCTCACCGTGGCTTACAAGTCCTTCAAGGATCTGGTTCTTGGTTTACTTTGCGAGCTCATTGTTTACCAATTTCTCCCTCATTCATTTTTCTTGCTACGTCGACTCTCCTTTAGATTTCACCAACCTCCAAGAAGTTTCTGAAGCCACGTAAACTTCCCCAAGACTTCCCCATGGGATCTCATCCTCCACCTTCCTCCATCACGTGCCATCTTGGAGGTGGTTCAAGACATCACTGTTCCCATGGGTTTCTGTTCGCTGGTGTTCTACCAAGCCCCAGCCATTGACTTACTGTTAGACCGTGGTTTTTTTTTTTTCTTTCTTTCTGAAGGTCTCCACAGAATTTCCTCTGAAACTATTGACCTCAATTCGTGTCCTGATCCTGAGTCTTCTAGGCACTTATCTTGTCCAGCTACCCACGGCTGGTTTTATTTAGATTGAGAAGCAAACCAGATGTAGGATGAGAAGCTCTGGCTCCTGAATCCGGGCTCACAAAGATCACTGCTCAGCTCCACCAGCCACACCCCCCCTTCTGAATACTTGACAGTTTTCATTCTTGAATGCACTCCACACTTCCCCATGTAGGACCCTTCACAGATCCCACAGTCAAAACATTTACCTGGCATAAATGATGTCTTCCTGGCCAGCCATCTTGGTCACTTGCCACACCTTGGCTGACTTCCACGGCTAATGTCATTTAGGTTTTTCCTAAAGGACAGAGAGATCTGCTTTCCATCTGATTCGCTGGATGGGCCATGGCTCAGAAAACTGGTCTTGGGATTCCACAGAATAGAACTTATTTCCTGCAGAACTTCATACGTTTCACGGCATCTGTCCTGACAAGTTTGGGCCATAAAGATAGGGTCTTTGGCAGTGGGGCAACTTTAGTTTCTTGTGATGAATCTAGAATTTCTGATGTTTACCTTTTCTCTATCAGCATAGGCACCTGTCTTTGGCTGGGTTTCTGGGGATACAGGGTTCAAGTACAAAAGTTTATTTGGGAGGTGATCCCAAGACACCTCAGTGAAAGGTAGAGACGTGAGCAAGGAAGAACAGGAATCAAAATAAAGGGTGTCCTAATGAGTAGTTTTCCACTGGCACACCTGAGACTCATCCCCACTGGGAACTCCGGGACACAGTGTAGAAGAGTCCACCCAAGGTCCTTACTAACTCCAATTAGTTATTGTTTGGGGGTTCCTGGAAGTGATGGTAACTCCCTGTAACCATCAGCTTTCCGGGAAGGTTCAGATACCTAGAGAGAGCCTTCGGTCAAACAGTCATAGTTGTTTATAGCTGGAGGCCGTCAGACTGGTGCGTGCAGAGATAGTAACAGCTAAGGGAATATGGGCAGAAGTTCACTGAGACCATCTGCTACGGCAACCAGCAAATCACTGCCCTCTTTCTGGCTGTTATCACCATCTGTATCCATAACCGAGAGGAAATGTGGTATAAACTCTGACAGAAAATAGACGTCCTCTGCCCTCGAACCAGAGCTCACCTCTGATGTTCTTTGCTCTTCCTGGATGCCCTATCTGACTTCCTATGACACCATTATCCTTAACGATGGTGAGATTAAAACTCTGTTGCCTGGAATTTGATGTCTTACTCCGTGTTATGCCATGCTTACTGTTCTTTTGGTGGTCATACCGATGGCTGCCCTGCGGAGCTCAGGTCATACCCCCGGCCAGAGTGATTGCACGAATTGTGAAAAGCAGTCCTTTCAAAAAGGATCAACTCCCTTGAATGGTTAAACGAACAACTCTTCCAATGAGTATGAACAGAGCTGCATTTCTCAAGCTTTCTTTTTCTAATTATAAATCTGCCTAAACAAACAAATCAAAGTTATTCCTGCAAGAGTTAGAGGTCTGATTTAGCAAAGTTTTTCTGAGCTAGAAGAAGCAGATTTCGCTTGCAGTGTGTGTGCGTGAGAGAGAGAGGAGGGAGAGAGGTATCAAAAGGCCAGTGGGAAAGACAACACAGCACGTGATTTTTACTATGGCAGTTTTACAAGTGAAAAAAGAGGGTCAAAAAGAAAGAATGAAACCTATCCCCATTCCTGTTCTGATTGAAACTTTAATTCTAAAATAGTCTTTGGCTTGAAAGATAGAACTGCAACATCTTTCCACATAAATGGCAAAGCAAGACACATTTTAATGTATCGTTTTATGGGGTTTTCTCCGTACCTTAATGTCTAACCATTTTATAGTGCTTGGCTTTGCAGGACCCTAGAGATGACCTGTGAGCGATACTGGTTCTTTTATTTGTAACACAGGAATAGTTAAGAAAGTGTCTGCACACCAATGACAAGTTATTGCAATCTTAACAAGAAATAAAGCAGTAAAAATGTCTCAGATTTAAAAGTTAAAAGAAGTTTGGAATATATATATATATATATATATATATATATATAGAGAGAGAGAGAGAGAGAGAGAGAGAGAGAGAGAGAGAGAAATCTTCCAAATAGAATAATGAAGTTAATTGGTATAATTGAGTTTTACAAATCACACTTGAAGATTAACTGCATTTTCCCAACGCGAAAGTTCTCTCTCTCTCTCTCTCTCTCTCTCTCTCTTTTTTTAATCAATTTGGTGGCCCAGAAATAAACAACGCTAAAGAGCCACTGCAGTTTTTTAAAAAAAAACAAATCCCTTGGTTTGGAGAGTTTGGAGTGCATCTTTAAAAATGTATTTTTGAGGAGTTGCAGCCTCCATGGTCTGTGAGCTTTTATCTATAGAGCTATCTATTTATTTGCTGTAAAATCTATTATCAGTGAGATGTGATTATTTGCAGATTATGAAAACTCTAGATCATTTTCATCTGTTCTTGTGTGTCAACTGCATGTTTTGGTGTTAGGGGAATCCATCCCTTTCCAGTTTTTAATCATGGGTTACTTTACAAGCATTTTGAGGTTCTTTTTTTTTTTTTATAAGAAATTATCTTAAACATTCACTTTTTCTTCTTCCTCAGTCTTATTCCAATAATTATGGAAGGTAACTTGAGGTGTTGGAGAAGAACAGAGGCTTTGGTTTTAGAAGGTTTTGGCTCAAACCTTGGCTCTGGTGGTAACTAATTGTGTGACCAAGGTTAATTAGCTAACTCCATTCAGATTTGGTTTTCTCACCTATAAAAGGGGAATATTGACAATGTTTACTTCATCAGTATATCACTAGTGTGACTATCAAATGATGTAGTTGAATCATACGATACATGGTAATATATAATCAATGGAACATATAATACATTGGGAACTTAAAGCATTTACGATGTGAGAAAACAGCATCACTCATAGCCAAAACATTGAATACTGAGGGATTTGGGCATATGTCAAACTAAACCATGTATCATAGCATAAGAGGCAAGACAGAGACATGAGTAGAAGAGGTTACACCATTTCCGGTTCTGGGCTTACTGTTTGAATATCCATTTACAATATTTAATGGCTGGTGTTCTTTAGGAAAAAGTGATTTCCACCAAGATGCTTTGGCCTCTTCAAAGGATCTCTAGACAAAGCAGACCTCTGTTGGCAAGCATATTCGAACCCAAATATTTTATATGTAAAGTACTGAAGGAAAATGTCTACAATATGCCTATAGAAGTTGAAACTTAGTATTTTAGAGTCCTCTCTTGGTTTTCCTTTTGCACCAGAATCGCTTTCTTACTCCAGAGAGGTGATGCAGAGGAAGCCGCAGGAACATTCAAAGGCTTCGCAGAAATTTGCTTCTCAGGTCATAGGTGCATGGATGGCTCAAACCTCACTTCTGAGTCTTGTCGGTTAGTTAAGACTCATTCCCACACAGTAGACACCTGAGACTTGGAAGGGAGAATTTATAAGAGAAGAGACTAGACATTTTCTAACTATCGTTTCCCAAAGCCATTCCTCAGGAATGTCCCAAGAGAAGCTCCCCTACGTTTTCCCTATGATCTAATACGTTTCCTATGGTCCCATAAAACCTCTTCTTGAAAATTCACCATGCATATAATATATTGAGTTCTCAGAAGTCCTGGCATAAAGAAATTGATATGATTGACTTTCTTTAACTCAGTGTTTCCCCAAATCGTGTGCCCATGACTACTTCGTGGAATTAGTGTCCCATGCAGTAGATTTCAGGGTACACCAGGCTAGTTCATCACGCCTACTGGTGTCAGTTTAAGTGGTGGTAGGGACCTGTCCTCTGTGGTCCCGTGTCCCTTATCTCTGCTCTGGGCAGCCTAGGCATGTCTGCATATGTTGCAGGGATCAGAATATCCCAGGGAATCAAGGATGCCATTTGCAAGACACAACTTTGAGATTCAGACCCCTCTGGTCCCACAGCTTCAGCGTGGATGCGGGATACACACAAACAGAAGACTTTGGTCCTCGCCTGGACTGAGGTATCGGAGTGCCTCAGCCGAGCCTTCACAAAGAGGTGACTTTAAAAGAATCCATCAGAGTTCAGATCTTTGTGCCAGCTGTTACGTTTTCTTTCCTCTGAGGCTGGAGAAACTTGGCAACACTGAGTTTTCCATTTCCAAAATATGTTTCAACCTAAAAAAGAAAAGACAATAATTAAAAATGAATGATGAGATGTTTGTGTTTGTGAGAAAAGAAGAAAAAAAATGGACTCCTCAGATATTAATAAAAGTGCTTGAAACCTGTCTGGAGACCCCACTTACGTCTCAAGGGAGAATTTCTTTGCACATATTGAAAATTAGAAATATAGAAAAAATCTGTTTATTCCGAAGAGAGCAGTACAAGCATGGGTAGAGAGAAGCCAAATTATTCCTCTCGTTTTCTTTTCAATTTGATTTTGGGGATGAACTGAGACTACAGCCATAGACTTGGCAAGTTCTCTTTTCACACGTCTCCTGGGTTTTCTCCACGACTGGAAACCATTTGTGATCGTAGAAGGAAATGCTCTTGCTGACAAATGGGCGTTCCTTGCTGCATAGGTTCCAAGGTTTGTCATGACAGCAGCTAAAACCTGTGTTCCCAATGAGCGTAAGTTGCAAGCACCTGGTGGGGAATAGGTAACATTTTGTTTGCTGCCTTTTCCGGCTTGGGACGATTGATGTTTCCCTGTGTGTGGTCACAGAGTGGGAAGGCTCCCCGTGGGACTGTAAAGAAACCACTCTATCGCATAAAACAAGGGAGACTAAGAGAGGAATGGAGAGGAACTTTCTCTAGAGCAATGCTTATCCAAGTGCAGTCCCTGGACTGCATCATCTGGTAAAAATGTGTCAGAAATGCAAATTCTAGGGCCCCACCAAACCTCCGGAATCAGAAACTCCTGGGGTTGGGACCAACAGTCTGTGTCTTAACAAGCTCTAGACTCCAATGATTCTGACGCTGCTAGAGTTTGAGGACCACTGCCCAAAACAAACAAACAAACAAACAAAAAAACCCAACCCAACGATCTGGCCAGCTGGATAGAGCATCACTAGATGTTCTTCAGATATTACTTTTGTATTTCCTCTGTGGTACAGCCTCAGTCTGATCCCTTTGCCACTATGTCCTGCTCCAGGGTTAATGGTAGTATCTGTTCTCATTCACGTGTACTCAAACATGGCTAAAAATCCCTGAATTCCCCAAGTCCAAAGAATTCTGGCTGACATTTTCTAAAGCAGCGATTGTCAACTCTGGCTGCATATTGGAATCATCTGGGGAAAGATTTGAACACTCCAGATGCCCAAAGCCACATTTCTAGACAAATGAAATTAAAAATTGGGGATAGGAGGGATAAGACCCAGGTATCGGTATTTTAAAATCTGGGATGATTCCAATGCGCGGCAAAATCCTGTATCCGCATTCTGATACGTCTCTGCAGGCACTTTTCCTCGCCCCTCCTTATTCTATTCTTTGCAGACCATGGCTTCTGATTTCCTGAACTCCAACAGCAAGTCTACCTGGACGCTGCATTTTATACTCAGACATTGTCTTCACCCTTTCGTCTGCTCCAAGACTCCGAGATGCCATTCTAAGACCCTTAGAGGCAACAGTGCTAGAGCCCCTTCCTCTGGCCACTGACCCCATTTTAATCGATCTCTAGCTCCTGCCTCACCTTCCTCCCTGCTTGTCCCAACACTGCACTTTTCATGCTCCCTGGTACAGCAGCGTCTGCTGCGTTGGGTCCTTTGGGTCTTGAGACCTTTAGGCTTGGTCTTTTCGGCAAAGGATGGAGCATGGAGCACCTTGGGTGGGTCCTCAGAAATACCTAAGGTAAAGTTTGGGAAGATTAGGAGTAGACAGAGCCTTTGCTCTTTGATGTTAGTGGGGTTTGGGGGAGCAGAAGAGGTGGGCAGAGCCCCAGAATCAGCTCTCAATGAGAAATGTGCAGGTATGTGCACATGTGCTCACAGGTGTGTTGGGAATGGAACCACGTGGGGTGGAGAAAAACCATCTTTGATAACCTTGACTACAGATACGGAAGAGATACATTTATGACTTGTTTTGATAGTAGGGAAAGTACCATTGATAAGTCTTTGACTTCCGACACCTTAGCATGTATCGCAAATGATTATGTGTCATTAACTGTGCTCACGTGGGGGTCCAAACGTCCAGAAAGAGTTTAATGAAGGGTCTGTGTGAGTACAGTGAACCAAGCGAGGAGAGCAGTGTGTCAGGGACTCTGACGGGCAGAAAGCCATCAACACCCCCAGGCTCAAAGGGGAAAAGTTGGGGAGCTGTTGCAGTGGGAAGGGGGCCAGTCCATAGGATACATGGCCATAAGTAGAGGCACACGGCCTTTGCCAAACCACAGCCTGACAAGGAGGATCTAGAGGAATAAATACCCTGACGTTGAGTGTCTTTGTTGCATTCGATCATCAGACATGACTCCATCTGGACCTTAGGTTCCCAGTGCCTTTTTCGGAGCAACCAAAGTTGGCTTAGCAACTACCAACACTTCCAACGACCAACATGGAGGAGAAAGAAAACACTTAGTACACAATTGAATTAACCCTCTTTTTCTTCCCCAAACCAAAGGCTCCCAAGTCGATGTATTGCATTCGTACAGCAGTTGACTCTCTGACCCTCAACTCTACCTCCTTCGGGGCTTAAAGCAGAGACTTGGCAAATGTCATCATCCCTGACTTATAGGTGGAAAAAAGTGAGTGCACATGGATGGCTCGTCTACAGGCTCCACGAGTTCCTCCTCTGAGCGTGTGAAGGGGAACTGAGCACATCTTGATTGTTATCAAAACAAAAGCCAGGCTCTGTCTCTCTGGATGTCTGATTACAAGGGATTTGATGTCAGGGCATCTTTGTTTCACAGATTACATATGAACCATTCCTATTAGGGTAACAATTAATTTGGAGACGTTTAGCTGCAACTAATCCAGTAATACTTCCAGGATTCTAGGGTTTGAGACAGTAGTTGGAGAAACATGCAGACATTAATCCTTTGAGAACCGTGGGCAGACAAGGTATCTTTTTGCTATGAACACAGAAGCCAAGTGAGAGGCAGCCAGGAAAGTTCCCTAGAACTACTGTATTTGCAGAGAATTCTTGTCCCAACTTGGCTCCAAGACACATGAAGGACAGGCTAAGATGGAAGCCTAGGTTCTGGGAGAGAAGATCTAGATGTAGGTGCAGAGGAAGGAAGCCCAGTAAATGTCTCCAAATATACTCCTCTTGGTTTTTTTTTTTTTCAGTACATGGGCCTCTCACTGTTGTGGCCTCTCCCGTGCGGAGCACAGGCTTCAGACGTGCAGGCTCAGCAGCCGTGGCTCACGGGCCCAGCCGCTCTGCGGCATGTGGGATCTTCCCGGACCAGGACATGAACCCTCGTCCCCTGCATCGGCAGGCGGACTCTCAACCACTGCGCCACCAGGGGAGCCCTCCTCTTGCCTTTTGACAATATGACTAATTTCCAGTGATGGGTTTCATTATAACCGTACTTGTCTTTCTCCCATTGACCATCAGGAAACAGAATTAATCATAGATAAAAAGTGATGCCTGCTAAGACTTATGAGGTCAAAATTTTTATTCCTTCTTCTGTAGGTGAAGACGTTCAGAGTGGCTAATAGAATCGGGCAGCTAGTTGTAAAGAAGAGATTACATTTGCATGAATTTAAAGATGGTGTTAGGTTATAAAATCATCGAGTTCGTAATAAGACAATGGGGTTATAAAATCATCGAGTTCGTAATAAGATAATGGGGTTGAAGTACTGAGAATCGACCTTGGTCCACCCTCTGATTTGATAAATGAGAAAACCCGATGCATTCAAAACATAATTTGCCGAGTGTGCCACAGATGTCAAAAAGCCAGGTTTCCATCCTAGATTCCCCAACTTCTTTCTACAACCCATGGATGCGCTATTTTTAACGAGTTACCATGACATTTTTGTCTGGTGAAGTCTGCATCTTGTGTTCACAACCGATGCCGTATGCAAAGAAGGGACTCCATGGGCTCATGTAAATTAAATCAGGGCTGAATCTTCAGGCATGGCAAGG
The DNA here is from genome assembly GCF_003031525.2 of Neophocaena asiaeorientalis asiaeorientalis. Classification (NCBI taxonomy): domain Eukaryota; kingdom Metazoa; phylum Chordata; class Mammalia; order Artiodactyla; family Phocoenidae; genus Neophocaena; species Neophocaena asiaeorientalis. The sequence goes on along the minus strand of NW_020172141.1, from coordinate 3,194,141 downwards.
ACCAGGAACTCAAACCGAGCTTTCAGGACTGGGCTGCTGTCAGCTCTACCGTGCTTGGTGCTGCCTTTGACCTCAAGTTGCCCTTCGTCACCTGGTACCCAAAAAAGGCCCAGGTAAATAGAGCTTCCCTTCCAAGTGGCTCACCACTCTGATAAGAAGAGCACACCTTCTCTGGGGACTCTGTAGACGACTCGGGGATTCTGGTTGGGTAGCAGGTACATGTCCAAGCCTGGAGCTGCAATGTAGGCTCCGCCCCATAAGCCCCACAGACTGAGACTGGGAGAGAGCTGGTGAGTCAGCCACAGGCCAGGCGGACAGAGCCGCATGTGTGCCGTGGCTCCCTTGGGTGGCACACCCATTCCGTTGAGCTTTTCCATCCTTTCCTGCATTCACCTCTGAAATCTAGAGAAGGCAAGACCAGCAAAAGCATGTATTTTAGGAATTTCTTCTTTGGAGTCTAAAGAACCCTCCCAATTCCCATACAATCCTCAGACTTCAGACTTTGCCTGCACTGAAATTCATAACAGTTTTCTGAAACAACTTTTCCAATCACATGGCGATCATTTTCAGACTTAGCAGTCTCCTTCAGGAGAACATTTTTGTGTTGATTTGACACCATCCGACGTCCTTGTGCCCCAGATAGCAGCAGAGCTAGGACTGAAAGACTCCTTTGGAAACACCTGTTAGAAGCCACACACCGGCTTCCTGATGACCTCACTTGTAGCCACGCAGGGATCCAAGGACGACGGCTCACAGTTCGTAAATCCAACCCTCTCGCCTGTTCTCCATCACGTGTTGGATCCGAAGGCTCCTTTTCACGTTTCATTCCACCCAGTTTCTGGCAACGGAAAACTTTGATGTTTGCTGAGAGCCTGGAAAATCTACATTACACACTATTACCAGCTATAATTTATCGATGCCATGGCCGTAGACGACTTCTTTCTAAGTGTTGAGAAACGTATTGTCATCCGACTATTAAATGAGGGCTGCCGAGAGATGTTGGGAGTTAAAAACGTCAAGGGCGAGCCACAGGAAAATGTAATATTTGCATACCTTACTTATAGGAATTATTCGGAGCCAAAAAAGACAAAGTCTATAGTTCTTCCAGAATATATTAAATTCCTCCATACCTAAGGTCAGAGTCTTTCACTGAAGGGAGAGACATAAATCATACTATCAAGAGGTACTGGTGGCTGGTTAGAGACCATCCTTCTGGAATCCACGTAGCTGACCACGGGGTGTGGACACAGCTCCATCCTGGGGACATATTCCGTTCCCTGATGGGGCAAAGCTGACTCTTGGTTCTCACCCCAGCATTCCTGAGTCAAATCTCCTGGGAAGGGGTCTTCAACATTCCCAGGTCTTAGGCAGGAGTTCAGGCCGCCTAGTTCATGGGATGAACAAAGCACTGCAATCAGCCACCAACAACCGAGTTTACCGTCTGGAGAGTTTCATAAAGTAGAACCTCCTTGAGACACGGGCTGTCCTGCTAACTTGTGTCCACTTGCTTCAGCTTTGCATAGCGCGTTGGACTGAAAACTCAGGTACACACCTTCCTGAGGGTCAGGGTCAGAGAACTTCCTGGGGCTGACGGCGTGGTCCGTCTTGATCCTCTGACATCCCTTTTCAGCGGCACCTCTCTTTCGTCTGGATCTTATATAATAGGCATGACTGTGGATTGTCCCCAAACTCGTTCCTCCGTGGATTGTCACTCTATACTGATGCTCTGCAGAACTCCCTTTGAGAAATGCTGATTCAAATCCAACACACTCCAGTGAGACAACAAGCAAAACAAAATAATGGATGGATTCTCAAGTGATTTTCCGTGTAACTTTCCTTTGCCCAAATGTCTCTTTATTTTAGCTGGGAGAGAACTAGAGGTCACAGAAGTGCATGGTGCATGTAGCTTTGCTCTGAGAATTTGTCTCCAAATAGGAGGTTTCCTTGCTGCAAAATCCATATCCCTTGTCTTCATGTCCCGGCCTTGGAAATTAGCATTGCAAAATTCCTTACAAATGATTCTGTAACTCATCTACCCGTCTTCTAGTCTAACCATGTTCTTTAAATTGTTTACATATTTTTTTCTTTTATGGGCAACCTTAAACTGGGTACGACTAGGTATATGAAGGGTTCTAGGTCATGGTTTCCTCAGAGAGCCCCATTCAAATGTGGTCATTGAATACCACTTAGGAGGCCTAATGATTTCTGAACACTAGTTAAAAAGCTGAATTAAAGCTACTCTGGTTTTCCGGGAATTCTAAATCTCATGTTCAACTATGAGAATTACAATCGCAAAGAGAGAAACATGCTCAGATAACCCATCTAGGACTGAATATTTTGTTTCCAACTCCATACGAGTGCTTAATTAAAGACGCTACCGACGAGATAGAATTTGTTTTCAAAATTCCAAGGCAACTGAATTTTTTAGTTCACGTCTCTCAGCTCCTTTGGGTTTTTATCTCTGGAATTCAGAAACAAAACATAGGCCTTTTGGTTAATGAGATTTTCCTTTAATGGATGATAAGGCCAGGTGATTCCTAACCACTAGGCTCTGGTTGTCTTCCTCAGAATAATAACATATGGACACGTTGTCCAGCCACTTCACAGAGCCCTGAAATGGGATCGTAAAAGGGGAGATGAGAAACTCTGGTTTAGATTAAACCAAATGGCTTGAAGAATTGGCTCTGATGAGCTACAATTTGCTGTTATAAAAGTTCACAGAGGGCTTCCCTGGTGGCGCAGTGGTTGGGAGTCCGCCTGCCGATGCAGGGGACGCGGGTTCGCGCCCCGGTCTGGGACGATCCCACATGCCGCGGAGCGGCTGGGCCCATGAGCCATGGCCGCTGAGCCTGCGCGTCGGAAAAGTTCACAGAGGTGAGCCTTCTGCAATTTTCTTCTCTTGTGTCTGAGATTCGTTGGAGAGGATAGAGCAGGAGCATGGTGTTTGTTTTCAGCTGTCTCGATCCTAGTGACGTTAGTTATACACGAGATGGGTGTGCGGCCTCCATCAAATTCCCAACAAGCATTTAACCTTAGCCCCAAATCCAACACACATTCATCATTATTCAAGCCCCACTGGTTCAGCAATGCCCAAAGGGATATCGGTGGGATGGGGACCGGGGGGGAGGGGTGGGTTGGAGGAGAGAAGCAGGGGGAATACAGATGTAGAGGGGAGTGAGTCATTTCAGATACGGAAGGGACCCGGGGCAGAGGGATGGAACTTTGCCCTGTACCAAAGAACTTGGGTGAGGGAGGGAGAGGCTGGACCATAAATTCAAATCCTGGCTTTGAGACGTGGTCAGCAGCCGTGGAGGGCAGGTGGCTGCAGGTCTGGGGGAAGACCGTGAATATCTGTTGATCGCCTCTGAGTGCCAGACCTGAGGTTAGGCTCTCAGACACGCTGCCTCATTTATGGTTTACAACTACGGGAAGTAGACATCATCATTAACCAGATAGATCTGGTTTCAAACCCTGGAGATAATGAGAGTAATATGTACTTTATGGGGTTGTTGTGAGAAACTAAGATGATATATATTCAAAAAACTGTGCAGAGTGACTGATGCATAGTAAACACTCAATAAATGTCAGTCTCCCTCATCCCCATCCACCCCCAAACCACCCACAAAACCAACAACAACATTAAAACTAAAAGCCTACTAGAAAGAGGTCATCATCGTTTGGCCCATTTCACAGACAGGAAAGGTAAGTGTTTTCCAGGGTCCTGCCTTTGCCCATGACTCTGTACTTTCTCCATCTGGCTCTGCCCCATCAGCTCCTTTTCCTGACTTTTGATTTCTAGCAGCTAAGCATCATTTTTTCTATTCTCTGACTCAAAACTCTATAGTCATACTTGAGTCCCTCGTACACTTGAGCCCCCATTCAACGGGCAAAACTAATGTCCCATTAATTCAACCACCATAGTATTTCTTGGATGTGTCTCCTCTTTCCATCGTCACTACGCTAGCTCATGTCCCTGGCCTGTTTTTGCTGGACCAATTGTAGGCGCAGTCTTTAATGACAGTTTGGCCCCCGTAGTCTCCACCAGATTGCCTCCCCTGAGGCAACTCTCCAACTCTATCACCTACACACATCTTATTCTTTGGTGGCATCCCACCTCTGCATCATTACTCATGCTGTTCTCTGCCTGGACCTCTGGGTTCTATCTCCTCTCACTGCTCTTCACTCCCGAGTGTTGAGACAGTGAATATCAATTTTTTGGTTACAGTCTTATTGAGATATAAATCACATACGATATGATTCACTCATCTAAAGTATAAAATTCAGTGTTTTTAGGTATATTCAGAGTTGTGCAACCATCTCTATAATCAAGTATAGAACATTTTCAATCACCTTGGAAAGAAACCCTGTACTCTGTAGTTATCACCCAACTTCCCATTCCCCTAGTTATAGGCAACCACTAATCTGTGTCTATAGAAGTGTCTATTCCGGACATTTCATATGAAAAGAATTACATAATATGCGGTCTTTGATTGGCTTCTTTTATTTAGCATAATGTTTTTAAGGTTCATCCATATTTTAGCCTGGATCAGTACTTCATTCCTTTTGGTGACTGAATAATATTCCATTGTATGGATATATCACATTTTGCTTATCCATTCATCAGTCGATGCACATTTTCCTCATTTCCACCTTTTGGCTATTGTGAATGGTGCATCTATGAACCTTCATGTACAAGTATCTATTTGAATAGGTTTTCAATTTTGGGGGGTATATCCCTAAGAGTGAGATTGTTGAGTTATATGGTAACTCTGTTTAACCGTTTGAGAACCTGACAGTCTCTTTTCCAAAATGTCTGCAACACTGTACATTCCTACCAGCAGTACGAGGGTTCTAATTTCTTTACATCCTCACCAAAACTTGTTATTATATGACATTTTGATTACAGTTGTCCTGGTGTGTCTGAAGTAGTATCGCACTGTGGCTTTGATTTACATTTCCCTGAAGACTAATGATGTTGATTATCTTTTCACATGCTTGTTGATTATTTGTATATCTTCTTTGGAGGGATGTCTATTCAGATTCTTTGCCTATTTTTAATTGGTTTATTTATCTTTTTATTATTGAGTAATAAGAATTTTAAAAAAATTCTTATATTCTAGATACAAGTCCATTATCATAGGGGTGATTTGCAAATATTTTCTCCCATTATTTGGGTTTTTATTTCCACTTTCTTTTTTTTTTTTTGCAGTACGCGGGCCTCTCACTGTTGTGGCCTCTCCCGTTGCAGAGCACTGGCTCCGGACGCGCAGGCTCAGCGGCCATGGCTCACAGGCCCAGCCGCTCCGCAGCACGTGGGATCTTCCCAGACCGGGGCACGAACCCATGTCCCCTGCATTGGCAGGCGGACTCTCAACCACTGCGCCACCAGGGAAGCCCCTATTTCCACTTTCTTAATAGTGTCTTTTGAAGCATAAAAGTTTTGAATTTTGAAGAAATTCAATGTATGTATCTATTTTTTCTTTTGCTGCTTGTGCTTTTGGTGTCATATCTAATTGTCCCCTGCATTGGCAGGCGGACTCTCAACCACTGCGCCACCAGAGAAGCCCCTATTTCCACTTTGTTAATAGTGTCTTTTGAAGCATAAAAGTTTTGAATTTTGAAGAAATTCAATGTATGTATCTATTTTTTCTTTTGCTGCTTGTGCTTTTGGTGTCATATCTAAGAATTCATTGCCAAGTCCAAAGTCATAAATATTTACACCTATGCTTTCTTCTAAAGGAGTTATAGTTTTAGCCTTATGTTTAGGCTTTTGATCCCTTTTAAGTTAATTTTTGTCCAGGGTGTTGGGTAAGAACATTATTTTCTTAAGTCCCAGCTCAAATGCTGTTATCTCCAGTAAGTCTTTTCTGATCCCACTAATTAAATGACGAATGACAGTGATGATGATGAAAATGCCACTAGCTACCATCAATAAACCAGTAGTTTCTTTTCCTCATTTTATTCAGTTCTCATAATCTTGTAAAGTAGTTACTAAACACTACTTACGAACAGAAGTGTTGGTTGATGACGTGTGTTTATCCTTATATCAGAAAGGCAGAAGTTTAAGTAACTTGTCCGTGTTAGTGGCAGATCCAGCATTCAAAGTAGCTCTGCCTCTGCTTTCTCCTGCCCTACACTGTCTCCTGAATGATACCTTCTTCTGAGCCCGAGTGTACCTTTATTTGTGCTTATCGTGGGGGGGAAACATCACATTCTTTCTTGAGTTATGATGTCTTTATATTTTAGTTATCTCAGCTCTTCAACTAACGGATTCTTGACGGCAGAAACCCATGTATTCTGTCACCCCCACGGTCTTTATCACAATACATAAAAGGGAGTTGATAAATACCTGTTGCGTTGAATAAACTTAGCAGATTATTAAGTTCGGAGTCTGGAGATTTACCGTAATTACCATTAGGTGATTAATGGGGACAAAAATGAGGTGTCTCAATAAGAAGCTGGAAATGTCATTGCTCCTTGACCAATAAGTAACATAATAATGGATCAAAGGTATACTTGCTTCTGGTAAGCATGGTTTGACTTTAACCAGGAAAAGGAATCTAAATATAGTAAAGTAGGCATGTAATTCTCAGAAGGGCATATATTTGGGTCATTGAAACATAGAAGATTATTCTAGTTATCTACTGCTGTTTAAAAAAACCTCTCCAGAACTTTGTGGTGTATAACAGTGTGTTATTATTTCTCATGGTTCTGTGGATCTGGGGACTCAGATAGCTGCAGACAGATATCAGAGGAGGCTGCAGTCGACTAAAGGTCCAGTTGCATTGAGTGGCTAAAAAGCCTCCCTCAAAAGCTGACAGTTGAAGCCAGCTGGGAACTCAGCTGAGACACACCTACACGTGGCTTTTCCATGTCGCACCGGAGGCTTACAGCACTGTGGATGGATTCTAAGGAGGAGCAATCCGAGAGACCAAAAGCGGACCAAAAAAGAGGTTTCCTCCCCCCACCCCAAAAAGGGAAAACATAGTGGAAACTGCAAGGCTTCTTATGACTTGGCCTGGGGAGCCATGGAAGTAGCGTCACTTCTGCTGTATTCTATTCCTTAAGCAAGTCACTAAGGCCAACCGAGGTTCGAGGAGAATGGAATTGGAATCCACCTCTTGATTGAAGAAGCAGCAGGCGTGTACAGGAATGGGATGGGTGGATGGAGGCATCTTGAAGAGAGCTACCACAGAGGTGCAAAGTAAAAGACGTTCCATCCAAGGGACAGTGTGCTCTGGCTCAGGGACATGGACACCTATTCCATTACCTGGTCACTACCTTGTTCTTTTGAGAAACTTTTACTTTCATAGATTCCAGGTTCATCCATTACGCAAGGGAAGCATAATAAAGCCTAAGGCTGCCAAGTGATAATAAAAATATGAGAAAACACATCGAAAAACAAACATATTTAATTGGACACATCATGCCATCCCAATTCTTTTAATAGTTTCAGACTTTTAATGGGCCTCTCACAATGTGAAATTCTGTCCTTAGGGTCATTCTGCCTTGCTGGACTCCCATGCCTTTTGCTCCTTCAGTCTCATTTTCTGAAGCTGTTCTGACCATTACCCTTAACTCTCATGTGCTTTAATTTCTTCCCCCGGTTCTGTGTCTCCACCCAGGTCTTGTGTTTGAACTGTAGACTGGTTTCCTTTCCAAGAAATCCATCTGATTTTTATTATTCACCTTTTCAACATCTTGCACGACAGCAATTACTTCTCTGATATCACTTCATTCTTAGAATATTGAGTATTGAAACCTAAAAAAAAAAAGTACCTATTTTAACCATGGGTTTCAGCACATTTTAAGAGCAACTGATGAGAAAAAAGGTGTGTTTCTGGGTATTATTCTACAGGGGATGCTTTACCTCTGAGCTGGGAAGATGAGGGTAGGATGGTTCCTAACCAATACCTTGTCAAGTGGACACTGAGATGTGATCTGCATGATGTGATGTAGGTGAAGGAAAGAAGAAGAAAGGTATTGTCTGCTTCACTCTCAAGGCAGACAAGCTAAGGGCCTTATATGATATTTTAAGTCTGTATCGAAAGTGCGGGGATTACAAATCAAGAAATAAATCAGTCATAAAATTGATATTTTCCACCATTAAAAAAAACAACCCCACAAAACAAGCAGCAAGCACTTTTGGACTTTAAGAGGCTATTAAATACATTGTATATCAAAATGTGTGTGTGGTCAAGGCTGTAATCAGAAGAAAATGCAGAGTTTAAACGAATTATTTAGATAAGGAGAATGGATGTAATTAAATATTCAACTCAAGGAGGTAGAAGATAACTTAAAATAAATGAGAAAATTAGAGGAAGGTAAGCAGAAATTACTACACCCAAGACAAAAAGAAAAACCCACAGTTGATAATTATAAGAACTGATTTCTTTGAAAACACTAATGAGAAGGACATTTCTCTGAAGAAAAGAACAAAATAAGGGTGGGCGAAGAAATTTACATATGTAGAGGAGACTGAGAAATGAGAGAAGTTTACATTCCAGTCCGTGTTAATAGTCTTTAAAACCTGGATGAAATGGGCAACTTACAAAGAATACAAAACTTCCCTAAGAAAAATTAGATAAATAATGAAGAGAAAAATTTGAAAAGTTGTCAAAGAACCATTTCTCCACAAAGTTTCTAGGCCTAGGAAGTTTTATGGATAAGTTCTTTCCAAGACTCTACAAAACATATTTACTGTTTAAATCACTTCTGGGCAGAGGGAAAAAAGGAAAGTTACCTAATCCGCTTTAAAATAGTTAAGATAACCTTAAATGTGAAACTGGAGAGAGAGCATCTTTCAAAAGAAAACTGTTTATCAGCTTTTCTTATTAATATGAATAGAAAAAAAATGCTGTCATATCAGTAAATACAATATACCACTTGACCAAGTAGGTTTTTCTCTAGATTTACAAGAAATAGATTTTAACATGTAAATCACTGAAAGAGAAAAATTTCATTTCAATAAATTCCAAAAGACATTTTACAGAATTAATTTACATACTTGACTTTAAATCAAAGAGCTCTGGGGACTTCCCCGGTGATCCAGTGGGTAAGACTCCATGCTTCCAATGCAGGGGGTGAGGGTGTGATCCCTGGTCAGGGAGCTAAGAAGATCCCATATGCTGCACGGGTGCAGCCAGAAAAAAAATTAAAAAAAGAAACCCCAAAACAAAACAAAAAACAAAGGGCTCTGAGGAATCTAGTAACATGCGTCCTGCATTCATAGAATTCGCAGAATTATCTGAAAGAGCCAACCACGATGACACTTGGTTTTGTCACGCTAGGTGTTTCCATTAAAGTCAGGAATAAAGATCTCAGCCTTGACATAGCCTTGTAACTGGTCTACCTGCTTCTACTGTCACCCAACTTCTTCCCACTCTCGGCAGTAGGGTCAGAGTGTTCCTTTAATCTTCACATCTAGCCATTTTACTGTTAACATTTATAACTTCAATGACTTCCTTTTATTCTTGGGATGAGAACAAACGTCCTTAATGTGGCTTCAATGTCCTGCAGGATGTATCCTCTCAGCTCTTCTCCCTCAGCTAAAGGAGTTGGTACCAGTAAGGTACTTGGAACATGTAGGGCACAGACACAAGGATACTGGTGAGGAAGGGGTGGGGGGAGGGAGAAGGGCAGGGGGAGAATATTCTCAGAATACAAGGCCAAAAGATGAAATATCTAGGAGAAAAGTAAAAGTAAAAAAAAAAAAGGATGGATTCAGAAAGTCCAATGTCAATCTAACAGGAGTTTCAGAAGGAAGAAACAGTGAAAATGCAGGGGATGAAATTCTTAAGGAATAATAGGGTATAATTTTCCCAAATGAAAGAAAGGCAGGTCTTCAAATTTAAAGAAGGGGTTAGCATGAATAAGGACTCTCACCTGTACCTGGGGAATTTCGGAACGCCGAGGACAAAGAGAAAAATCTCTAAACCTGAGAAAGAGAGACAAACACACAAAACACACCATTGTGTATGGGTGGGGGAGGAGAGAAGCGTCCTATTATAATGGAACTTGAATCAGATGATGAGTCATTGTCTGCACCATATGTAGAGAGACACTTGAGCAATACATCTAATCACCTGAGGAAAATAACTTGAAAATATATTCTGTATCCAGAAAAACTGTAACGTAAGTGTGTAGACAATATAGATTTTTTTATGACATGCAAGAAGTTAGAAAGTTTATCCCCCCTCTTTTTGAAAGAATTATGAAAGAACATATTCCAGCATGAAAAAAATAAAAGCAAGGAACTAAATGGGATGCCAGAAGCAACTGAACATATAAATGACAAAGACACATACAGTGAGATATCAGTTGTATAAAATTTAAATCTACGCTATATAATACAATGTATCATTTACGGACACATGCAGATACAGTAAAACATAAAGCCATAGAGGGAACGATATATATCAGATTCAGAATAGGGGTTACCTCTGGAGAATGAGGAATAATAGGCTTGGGGTGGAGTCCAAAGGGGGATTCAATTATATAGGCAATGTTTTCTTTCTTAAAGAAAAGATGCAGATCTTGAGCAAATATAGTTAAGTGTTAACATGTGTCATATCTGGGTATTGAAAACACGGTTTATTATATTCTGATTTATCATTTTCTTTACATTTGAATATTTTCAGAATTATTTTAAAGGGTGGATTAGAAGTGAGGGTTTAGAGAAAGTTTGGGTAGATAACCACTTACAGTATCTTGTTTGTGGTCAAAGAACATAGGGGTGGAGCACAAATTGGAGTGGGTTGTGACATCTGGGGAGAGTAGTGTTTGTATATGGAGGGATCTGATAGAGGGGAGAGGTTCAGCTGCCAAGCAAGGAGGTCTAACTGGAGGAGGAAGCATTTGCCTCTCTCAGCAACAGGAAGTCACTTCTTCCCCTTGAACACAAGGAGGAAAGACAGAGATGAAATTAGGGATGCAGGTGGGTTTATACAACATGATGGTGAGCCCTGAAAGCACTTCTCCCGAGGTGTATTCTGTTTTATCAGTGATATACAAGTTAAAACCATCATCTAAAAGAATGAAATAATGCCCTTTGCAGCAACATGGATGGACCTAGAGATTGTCATACTGAGCGAAGTAAGTCAGACACAGGAAGACAAGTATCATATGATATGGCTTATATGTGGAATCTAAAAAAAAATGGTACAAATGAACTTATTTACAAAACAGAAATAGAGTCACAGAGGTAGAAAACAAACTTATGGTTACCAGGGGATAAGGGGTGGGGAGGGATAAACTGGGAGATCGGGATTGACACATACATACTACTATATATAAAATAGATAACTAATAAGGACTACTGTATAGCACAGGGAACCCTACTCAATACTCTGTAATGGCCTATATGGGAAAAGAACCTGAAAAAAGAGTGGATATGTGTATATGTATAACTGACTCACTTTGCTGTACACCTGAAACTAACACAACATTGTACATCACCTGTACTCCAATAAAACTTTAAAAAAAAAGAGTGAGGTGGCATGACTTGTTGTCACCTGAAACTAACACAACATTGTACATCACCTGTACTCCAATAAAACTTAAAAAAAAAAGAGTGAGGTGGCATGACTTGTTGTCAGGTCAGGTTTATTGAGATATTACTTATATATGGTAAGAGTCACCCCTTTCAGCATAGAGTTCTGTAAGTTCTGACAAACATATACTGTCACCACCACAATCGATATATAGCACAGTTCCATCACCCCCCAAATTCCTTTGTGCCCCTTTGTAGTCAGCCCCTCTCCCCACCCCGGACCCTGCCAATCCCCGATCTGATTTCTTAGAGTTCTGCCTTTTCCAGAATGTCAAAAAAATGGAATCGTGCAAGTGTATAGCCCTTTGAGTCTGGCTTTCTTTCCACTGAACACAGTACATTTGAAATTCATCTGTATTTTACATGTATCAGTAGCTCATTCCTTTTTATTGCTCATGGAATGTCATTGTTTGGATTTGGGTAATTACCAGTTTGGCAGGATTCTGAAGAAAGTCACTCTAAATGGTCACATGCAGGTTTTGCGTGAGCATATGTTGCCACCTTTCTTTTTTTTTTTTTGCGGTACGCGGGCCTCTCACTGTTGTGGCCTCTCCCGTTGCGGAGCACAGGCTCCAAACGCGCAGGCTCAGCGGCCATGGCTCACTGGCCCAGGTGCCCCGCGTCATGTGGGATCTTCCCGGACCGGGGCACGAACCCGCGTCCCCTGCATCGGCAGGCGGACTCTCAACCACTGCGCCACCAGTGAAGCCCTGCCACCTTTCTTGAGTAAATATTTGGCCAACCCAATACTTGGGACTAGGACCAGTGGGTCACGTGGGAAATTTGTGTTTACATTTATAGGAAACCGAACTGATTTCCAAAGTGGCTGTCCCATTCATGTGGCACTTCGAGGTGAAGCGGGCAGGCGTGAAAACCTTGTCTAGGGGCGTGGTGTATTCCTGATTCTCTGTTTGCTCCCTCAGTGCTAATCTCCATCCTTTGCCCTGTTCTGCACCCTGGAGCTTTCTCCTCACTGGCTGTATCATCTTAATTTCCTTGGACGGCCCTTGGGTGGGTTTGCCAGTGGAAGGTCCTGGCAGAAGATTGGGGGGTTGCCATCTCGGTCCTCCACCTACCTGCCTCTCTCAGCCCCTACTCCTTGGCTACATGTATTTCCCCACGTCCCAGCCCAGAGCCTGGTGCACGCCGGGTGGTGCACCAGTTTGGCGAACAAATATTGGATGTCTTCTCAAGACCTATCACAACACAACCCTGTCCAGAGTATGCCACTTTCCCCAGTAGAAACCATCTCCATCGGGTGGCCATCCCCCTGCCTTCCATCTATGCCAGGCCCAAATTCACTGCTCTGCACAGCAGAATACGACATCAGCAACCTCCGCGGCTAAAATGTACTTATTCTTTAAGATCCTTCTCAGCTCTAGGGAGGAATCTTTGTCATTGCTGGAGGAGGTCACTGAGAGGATGTGACTGCTGGTAGGCCTTGGGCTGGACCCCGGCAATCGGAGTCTCCTCACCCCTCCCCCATCCTCGGAATGTGCGTTCAGCCCATGGTTCCCACGGTGGGAGCTGTTTTCAAGGACGCAGCCCTGAGAGAGCAGGGTGTGCTTAAAACCATCTGCACTGTGTACGTGACTGAACCCAGCTAAGGCCTCTGTATAAACTTTCAGATTTAAACACAAGCCTGGTATCTAAGTTCCCTTGCTTATTAATCCTGCCACCTACCATCCTGGAGTGTGCTTTGCCTTTCTGCTCTCTCCTCGTCCTTTGTGTGCAGGGACCAGTCTCAGATTTCACCCAGGAAACTCCCGAGGTTTCAAACCAACAGTTATATCATCTGCCTTTCTTCGAAATGTTTAGCACCTACGTTTAACTGGCGCCAGATTAAAAAAGCTCTGTGCTCTCTTTTTCATCACTTACTGTTGTTTTGGGAGTGGTGGTCATGACTGAAATCCCAACTGAATCACGACTTTCATGAGACCGGTGACCAGGCTGGACCTGAGCACAGCGTGAAGGCCCGGTGTTTACTGGTAACTGATTAATGTGTGACATCTTTATTCTTTGCAGGGTGGCCTTTGACACCAGAAAACCATGCGCGAAGCTGAAATCCTTGATTTGAGAACTGCAGAAAAGGCTCTGGTACCTGAAGATGTGGGGCTGCTTCGGCCCTCTTGCCTCTCCTTGGAGAATCTGTACCTTAGGGTCACACGGTGGATTGTCAGTTCCCATGGGCAGAATCTGTCTGAATATGAGACAGTCTTTAAATGAGACAACCCAGAAAGAGTTATACTTTTCTATAAACTTGTTTATTGGTTTTCTGAGAGGTGGCCAGATGGGGGTAATTTACCAGCTTAAATAGATTAGAGCTTGATGGAATACCATCTTCCCGCCTTCCCGGGGCACCCTTTGAGCATGCCCTGACCCCCTCTTTGCTTTATCTCTCTCCCTAGCACTTATCATTATATGACAAGCTGTATATTTCATTTATTCATTTCTGTGTCTTCTTGCATGACAACAGGGATTTGTGTTTCGTTCACAGCTGTGTCCTTAGTGCCTGGAACAGTGCCAGGCACTGAATGAATGGATGCATGAGCGAATGGATGCATGAGCGAATGGATGCATGGATGAATGAGTGCCTCCGTCAAGAACCAGCAGAGACTTGGTGATGAGTGGCTGACACACAGTGGGTGAGCCCAGCTAGTCTGTTCATGGTTCTTTCCAGCACCATGTGGAAGTGGGTGATATAGCAAGCACGTCTGCTGCCCTCAGCACAACTCCTGGGCTCAGCTCTGATTTCAGCCCAGCTGCAGCACCCGGAATTCTGGGCAAGCTCAGGTTGACCTCTCTCATGTGCGATGGGAAGGGCCTTTCCCTCTCTTCCCTGGAGGCTTCTCTGATGCATAGGAACCTGGTGGGCCTGGTCAGGGGCAGCCGCAATGCACCTAAGCAAACAACCCTTGAGGCAACCCTCCACCTATGGGGGCAGGAGCTGGTGGATAAAGCCTCCAGAATTGCGTTGTTGGTGGGCCATTCTAGAAGCGCCCTGTAGGCATCTCAGAAGGTCTTTCTGGCGCTATATAGTTTTTTTCCTCCTTCTCTGAGTCACTCTTCTTCCTCCTTTCTTCTTGCTCCCTGGGTCACGTCCCATACAAACTACCTTGTCTCAGGGTTTGCTTTTAGGGAAACTCTAACTGAAACAGTAGGGTGTTTAGATTTGCCAAAGGAAGAGTTACAGACTCAAACTCCAGGCGGCCTACCTCTCCAAAATTATTGTGTTAGCGTTAGATTGGGAGTCAGAACTGAGATGCACCTCCTGGTTGTATGAAAGCTTGTGACTCACTGGGCAGTGCCAATGCTATCAAATGCACTTAAGGCCCCATCCTGAAAGTCAGACCTTTTGGAAAAGCCATCTCAATTCTCGATGCACGTTTCTCTGTGCGTCTGGCCTAAGACTTCTCATTTTCCTGTGAATGGGAACACTTCGGAGTTGGCAAGTCCAGGGTGTTTCTCCTCCCTCCTTTTTCTGGTGAACTTGGATTTGCCCTCATTCACAGGTGCACAGCTCAGACAGAGCACACAGGTGGGAGGTACGTAAAGCAGCCGCTCAGAGGCCAGACAGGGCCTCCATTCCCTGGCTGACAGCACCTGAGGTGAGCCTGGCCTTGGCGTGTCAACTCTACCGCCAAAACCCTCCTACTGGAGGGTCCTTCCAACTGGGCTTTAGGGCACCTGTGTAAGTGTATGACTTGAGTTTCATTTTTCAATGATTGAACTACTTCAAATTAATTGGAAAAAAGCCATTCATCAGCTCAAAACTATCTTATGTCAAATCCAACAACATGGAGATCAGTGCATTATTTTTGTCTCCCGTGACTCTGCCTGAGGCCCCTCCTACCATTGTTCTGCGTACTTGTGAACATGCTATAGATCTGTCTTTGATAAGATACCTCGAGTCTTGGAACCGGAAAAGAGTCAAACCCACACATGCCCACTCAGGTGAGATTGCAAAAGACGATGCGTGTCTGCACCACGCATGTGACACCTGCCCGTTTTAATCACGTTGCTCTGATGAACTGTGAGATAACAGGTGCTATGATGATAAAACTGTACGATTGGTTTTTTGGGGGTAGGTTTTGGGTGCTTGTCTTCCAACTTCCTTAGTTAAAAAAATTTTAGATATCGTTAGTGATTCGACTTCCTGCTGCCCCTCATGCAGCCTTGGGGACAGTTTCCCTGAAAACTGTCTCGAGATTGTTGACCCAAGATGTCAAAAGCAAACAACAAACAAATCTATCATTCACAGAGATTTACTCATGGAATTTTGGATTTTCTGCGCAACCAACCAAATCATGGAGAACGGATCGGTTGCTGAAGCTGATGCGTGACTGCCACTCTTGACCCTCAGCTCTGATGTGAGGTATTTCTACTTATCAGAATCGCCTCCTTTATCGTTAGCTTGTGGTGTACTTTTGCACTTACAAATAGCTGATGGTAAATACTGCCTTTTTCTATTTAACGTACTGAGGATCTGTGTAAATTTTAATTTCATAGGGCTCTTGCTGCTGAGAGAAAAATTCTGAAAACCACTCGTAGGCACATCCTGGGGGATGGAGCGAACGCCTATTCGTGAGATGAGAAAGCATGGTCTCCCCAAAGTCTGATTAGCTATCACCTGTCACCTGGGCTCGCTCCCAATCACCCCAGCTCTTCTACTTCTCTTTACAATCACTGGCCTCTTAGTCTTTTTCTACTGGAGGTGGAGAGGAAAATAAACGTGACATATCAGAAATTAAAGGAC
The DNA here is from genome assembly GCF_003031525.2 of Neophocaena asiaeorientalis asiaeorientalis. Classification (NCBI taxonomy): domain Eukaryota; kingdom Metazoa; phylum Chordata; class Mammalia; order Artiodactyla; family Phocoenidae; genus Neophocaena; species Neophocaena asiaeorientalis. Next base: position 3,177,834 of record NW_020172141.1, on the reverse strand, counting down.
ATTATTAAGGGTGCAATGTTTGGTTGGTAAACACTTTCTGGAGGCCAGATCGCTGCCCATATTGGGTTTGGCTGGTTAACTTGCAAGGCTAGGGATGCTAAACAGAGGAAGTAAGACATCGTTACCTATAGCTGCTCCTGCATCCTCTACATTTTATCCGAAGGCCTGTGAGTTATCCTGCACGTTTTAATTTGGAAGCCTGTCATTTATCCTGTCTGTTTACGCTGAAGCCCATGTTTTTTCAATAACTAAAAGATCAAGTCTAGTACTTCACAACATCCTCATCATAAAGCAGAACTTAAAGTGACATTCTTCGTGATGCAAAAGGTACACACAGAGATGTGCAGTTGTTATCTTTTTTTTTTTGCATTTAAGCCATAGGGGGGTAAAAAAAACAAATGAGAAATTCTTTCAAACTGAAGAATAAAGTTCAATGCAAATATGACTTATGACTTTCGGGTGAATATTGTCTGTTCGGCACCAGTTAGTAAGGGATTTTTTTTTTTTTTCCTGAAGGGATCATACAGAAGAATCTTACACAGCATGTCTGGGTCTGAGGCTAAGTCTAGACAATTTGGAGATGTGGAAAGAGATGAACCAGTTGGAATGGATGAAGATGATACCCTGGGAGCCAGACCCATGATGTAGTGGGCACTCGGGCTTAACTGGATTTCCATATATGGAGATGATTTCTTATCCACCAATTTAATGCCAACAGTTTATTTAAAGCCGGTGATTTGGAACTTGGAATTTAGAGTCATGATATAAATGCTGCCTAGACTCCTTTTGCTTGTGCTACAAACTACAGTTGCCCTGCACAGAGTAACCCCAAAGAAAGTTGGAAATAGTGGTTGTGGTACAGAGAGGACTGTTACTCCGAACCGTCAGTCTACTCTCTGGGTAAGAAAATCGGGTAGGATTAAAGCAGTGTAAGTGTGAAACAAAAATGGAAGGAGTACGTGGACAGCATTGCTATGGCTTTTAACTATTTATGCAAAGCATAACCTAATAGGAATTAGAAAACCCAGATTCTGCTGCTAACCACACGTGGGACTTGGATGAGCCTGTTAACCTCTCCCCTTGGCTATGACGTGATGTCAAGCCTGTCCCTGTGCAGACCTGCAAGGATGGTGACGAGTGGGGAGTAATGCTGACTCTTTTCATCTTAATGCGTAACCGTGTGTGTCAAGTGGGTAGACGGCCCTACGTGCCCTTAGCCTGCTCTAGCTCCCAACCTCCAACATGACTGTTTCACGTTTCCTTCCTCAGGCATCAGTGTTTCCTCCGATGCTACATCTCCTATCTTATAAAAGCTTCCCTGGACCACGTAGCTTTCTTCAGTTACTGTCCCGTGTCTCTACAAGCCCCTACAGCAGAACTACTCCGGGGGAGTTTTCTGTAGTTGCTGTATCCACAGCCTCTCTTCCCATTCTCTCTCTGACCCACTCCAATCAGACCACTTCACTGACAATTTCTTTTGTCAAGTCACCAATGACCTTCATGTCACCAAATTCAGCGGTCATTTTTCTGTCTTCATCTTACTAAATGTATCAGCAGCATTTGGTGTAGTTACCCACTCCGTCCTGTGAGATCATTCCTTCCTTCACTTTGCTCCCAGGACACACACCAGAGGCTCCTGGAACCCTTCCTTTTGGTCTCTTCCTATGGTGCCACCTCCTCTTCCCTATCTACATGGGGTAGTTCTCCAGGGCTTTGCCCTTGGACCTCTTCTCTTATCTCACCCATCCCTGGGCGCCTTTACCCATTCCCATGGTTTTCTGTCTATAGGCTGATAACTCCTAAATTTATATCTCAATCTTAACTTCTTCTCTCAACTTGAACTTGGAATATCCAGTGGGTCTCTCGGACATTTCTGTTTGGATGAATCATAGACATCTCAAACTTTACATGCCTAAAAATTTGCTTTTGATTTCTGCCTACCTCTCTTCCTCCTCAAATGAAACCAAAAGCAAGTGAATACACACCACCTATTACTTTCCTGGTCTTCAGGATCTTAAAAATGGCGGCATGAGTCCTTCAGTGGCTCAGACCCCGAACCTTAGAGGCATCCTTGACATCTTTCCTTTTATAGACTCAGCTTCCAAGCCAGTGGCAAATTCTGTCAGCTTTGTCTTAAGAGTATATCACACATCTGGCGACCTCTCACCACCTCCACTGCTGGCCCATGAGTCTCTCCTGAACTATGTCAATAATCTCCAGAATGTCCCATTCCCTGCACAGAAGCCAGAGAGTTAATACTCCCTAGATTTTATCACTCCTCCGCTTGAAAAAAAGCTTCCAAACACAGCGAACTTATATTTTTGTATCAGTGTCAAGAATAAGTAACATTCTATTGTCTCCAGGATGGAAGATGTGATGTAAAATGAGGTGAGATAAGATGGACTCTTACTTCTCTTTCAGAGATATAATTTCTCCTGAAATCCTATTGGGAGTTTACTTTTTTTTTTTAATTGTCAAGTTTTACTGGATTTCTTTTTTTTTTTGGCTGTGTTGGGTCCTTGTTGCTGCGTGTGGGCTCTCTCTAGTTGTGGTGAGCAGGGGCTACTCTTCGTTGCGGTGCGCGGGCTTCTCATTGCGGTGGCTTCTCTTGTTGTGGAGCACAGGCTCTAGGTGTGTGGGCTTCAGTAGTTGTGGCTCACGGGCTCAGTAGTTGTGGCTCATGGGCTCTAGAGCGCAGGCTCAGTAGTTGTAGCGCACGGGCTTAGTTGCTCCGAGGCATGTGGGATCTTCCCGGACCAGGGCTCGAACCCGTGTCCCCTGCATTGGCAGGCGGATTCTCAACCACCGAGCCACCAGGGAAGCCCTGGATTTCTTTTAGGAAGTCTATTCAAAGGAAGCACTAGATCCCACGCCTTCAGCTCACGACCAGGCCCAGCTTTTGACCTCCCGCTGTGTGTCTCTTGTCACCTGGTAATTTTCCTCCAGGCAACCAAAGACCTCTTACGTATCAGGGGACGGAAGAAGTGTGTTTGGGCTGCTGTTCAGATCCCCAAGTCCAGAGAAATGGGGGTAAGGTAAGTGGATTTTCTCCAGGTTACTTCGTCAGATTATAGATGGAAAACAGGAAACAGGAAGCTGCTTCTGGAAAGAGCCAGAGTAGAAAATGCCGCCTCTTCATTATTAGCTGTAGCCGCTGGCGGCCGGGGGTGGGGTGGAGGGAGGGAGCCAGACTCCCCAGTGCCCTTTCTTTACTTTGTAAACCACTGTGGCTCCAGTAGCCAAATCCCTGAGCTGGGATCCCAGCCCCACACAGTCATCTGATGGCAGCGTGCTGGCAGAGACGTCAGAGGATCCTGCATTCCTCGACACCTCCAGCCAGTTTCTCTGCGGCTTATATTTGCGTTCAGTTCCTGCTGCTTCAAAATAGTGGGGTTTCCTCTTCTCTTTTAGTGCATTTTCCCTTTGAGGCTGGTGATCTACATGCGAATAAGCTCTTACCTCCACTAGCATGAACCTGCTTTATATTTTCCAGAAATTCCACAACGTTTCTGGCAGTGGATACAATGCTCCCTTAGTTTCCAGTAGCGCTGTGCATTTCCCCCTAACGTCTAGGCTAGAGTCTTTGGTCAACTCAAGAGGAATTGGGAATGGGTGGAGGGAGTAGTTGAATTCTTTGGGCTCAGATTCCCTTCTAGGACTGGAAATCTCTGCTAAGTTTGTGTTCTTTTTAATAAACATTTGTTTGTTTGTTTGTTTGTTTATTTATTTATTTTTGGCTGTGTTGGGTCTTCGTTGCTGTGCACAGGCTTTCTCTAGTTGAGGTGAGCGGGGGCTACGCTTCGTTGCGGTGTGTCGGCTTCTCATTGCAGTGGCTTCTCTTGTTGCGGAGCACGGGCTCTAGGCACGCAGGCTCAGTAGTTGTGGCTCGTGGGCTCTAGAAAGCAGGCTCAGTAGTTGTGGCGCACAGGCTTAGTTGCTCCGTGGAAGGTGGGATCTTCCCGGAGCCAGGGCTGGAATCTGTGTCCCCTGCATTGGCAGGCAGATTCTTAACCACTGCGCCACCAGGGAAGTCCCATCTGCTAAGTTTTTATTTAATTCCCGGGTACATCTTTTCTTCTTAGACACTGAGCTCCTTGATGATATATTTCTTTGGTTCACCAGAGCCTTGAGCATATAAGACATTCAGTAAATATTTGCTGAGTGAGTGAACTGAACGATGGGCTTTAGAGGGTATTCACTTGAATTTCGTCACCTAGATGGCCCCCAGCGTTGAAGATGCTGCTTTTCAATCTTGACTTTCTCCTGGTGACACCCTGTCAAAGTTAGCCACTGGTTGTAAAGGAAGACTCACCCTTGGACTGTAATGTTTCGCATCTACCTGGCCCTGGGCTGAGCTAGACTTTGTCACCGCAGGCTGCAGGCAGGCCACTGCTGCAGGACAAAGACGCCGCCCCCCAGGAGCAAACTCCATACATGGCTCCCTACGCAGAACCCAGCGGGAAAGATGCAAGAATGACAATCGGGTTGCTCAGTGGGTTCTGCGCTGTGGATAAAGAACAATTCCTGACAAAACGAGGAGGTTGAAGCCGTTTGGAGATTAAAAAAAAAATACTGCCTGTCATTCTATGGCACGGAGCTATATTCGAATTTTATCTGGTGGATGTGATTCTCTTTGATCAGGTTGGCCGTTTGAAGGGATTTGGAGCAGAAGAGATAATCCCAACTTTGAGCATGAATCAGGGGCTGTGGCTTGATGGATGCCTGGCACTTTTTTATGATAATGTATGATTGGGGGATGATGGGGACAATACCACAGCCTTATCTCAGCGCAGCAGCCTCCAAGGGGGGGAAAGAGTCTTGAGCCCAAAGGGAAGGGGTGGGGGTGGGGGCATAAGAGTAGGTTTTTGTTTTATTTTGTTTTTAAAGAAATTGTGAAACGGAGCTGAAAATGCTCTGGGCCACGGCTAGAAATGCAGCATTTCAGAACTTGACAATGGCCAAGAACCAAAAGAGCCTGGCAAAAGTGACTGTAACCCCTTTCTCCCTGATCCTGTTTGCTGTTGCTAGAATTTCAGGGAACACTAAGTCCTCTTTCTGGGGATCCCTTAGGTGTGAATATGGGAGAAGAAACTTCTACCTGCCTCCTGTGGCCTCTCCTGTTAACACTCGAGACCTAAGGGAAATTCTCGTCTTCTGGGAGGTGCACACACCGTGGTCTGGGACCACAGGTTACTCTCGGAAGGATGCAGGGGGTTACCTGGGGTCCCTGGGAGCACAGAGCCATTCTGCACCAGAGCGAATGAGCAGAATCTACCTGCACTGCCTTTAGCGCATGGTACTCCATCTTTAGAGCCACAAAAAAGAAAGAAAATGGAAATGAGTGTGATCTTAGACAGATAGTATATTACCACTGATTTAATTTTTAACCATGTGAATTCCAGTGTCTGGCCCACTGCTTCCAATGGCCTCTGCCTGCTTCACTGGCCTCTGGGACACATGTCCACAGGTACCTCTTTCCTCTAACTAAGGCCAGAGAGACGATGGGGTGATGGGGACAAGAGGCTTCTAAAATAAGAAATGCATAAATCAACTATACTCCAATAAAAGTTAATTAAAAAAAAACAAAAAGAAATGCAGTCAAGTGACCAATTCCTCCATAAAAGATGGGAGCAAATAATCCTGCTGACAAGAACACACTGAAAATTAGCTAACAGTATTTTCTTTGGATTATTCAATGAGGCAGCTCTCCATCGTCCAGAGGATGGGCAGTGTCAGACCAAAAAGTAGGGTTTTGAGGGCTTTCTTTTGTGGTTAGACTGCCGCCGGCCAGGAGTTCAAAGGATGGGCATCGACAGCTCTTGAAGTTCTGGTATTAAAATTTCTGGTCTTGGGCTTCCCTGGTGGCGCAGTGGTTGAGAGTCCGCCCGCCGATGCAGGGGACGCGGGTTCGTGCCCCGGTCTGGGTGGATCCCACGTGCCGCGGAGCGGCTGGGCCCGTGAACCATGGCCTGCGCGTCCGCAACGGGTGAGGCCACAACAGTGAGAGGACCGCGTACCGAAAAAAAAAAAAAAAAATTCTGGTCTTTGTCCCAGTTTCCTCACCATTGACCATGGAGCGCTGCAGCTCTGAATCACGGGTCCTTTCATACTTCAGAGAAGGAGGAGCCCTACCCCAGGGGTGGGGACCTCGTGGCTTCCTGAGCCTGAGCCAACAGACACTGCCCTCCCGGTGATGACCCTCTTGCGTGCTGAGTAGACTCGGGACCATGTTTAATTTCTTCTAGAGACAACGCAAACACAAGAAAGGGGTCTTTCTTAAGCCTTGTCATCCCTGCTTCACCATCTAAGCAGCATCGCAAAATGCCTTAATAGCTAACATTTGTTGCCTACTGAGTGCGTGTCAGACACTATTTTATTTTATTTTTATTTATTTATTTTTAACATCTTTATTGGAGTACGATTGCTCTACAATAGTGTGTTAGTTTCTTCTTTATATCAGAGTGAATCAGCTATGCGTATACATATACCCCCATATCCCCTCCCTCTTGCGTCTCCCTCCCACCCTCCCTATCCCACCCCTCCAGGCGGTCACAAAGCACCGAGCTGATCTCCCTGTGCTATGCAGCTGCTTCCCACTAGCTATCTATTTTACGTTTGGTAGTGTATGTACGCCCATGCCACTCTCTCACTTCGTCCCAGCTTACCCTTCCCCCTCCTCGTGTCCTCAAGTCCATTCTCTACGTCTGCCTCAGACACTATTTTAAATGCTTATGTGCTTTACCTTATAAAACCGGACAGGGAAAGGAAGAACTAGATGTAACAAGCTCAATGTATGTCTGCAAAGTCTAGATGCTGACCTAGGAACAGTATAGGAGAAAGAATCCCAATCCTCTCCTCCCCACTCTCCTTATTGTCTGTGCTCCGAAGAGACCAACTCCAGTTAAGTGGGAAATTATGCTTCTGAACCTCTAAAGGTTTTAAAATCTTTCCTCCCCCCTAAATTTGGTACAGGCCTATGATCTGTGCAAAAGTTCACACATTTCTTCTGATTTAATGAAATGGAGGTATACAACAAGGTCCTACTGTAGAGCACAGGGAACTATATTCAATATCCTGTGATAAACCATAATGGAAAAGAATATGGAAATGGCTACTCTTGTTCCTCTCACTGAGACTGAAGAGGATCCAGCAATTTGTAACTGGGTGAAAAGGGGGACTTGGAAAGAAGTGGCCGGGCAGGCAGGCTTCTGAGAGGCGCATGCTGGAGACCACTGAGGTGGGCAGAGCCCGAGGCTGTCCCTCCGGTAGGTTCACTCTGGGAAGAGGGGAGGCACCTGGCTTAGAGGAAGCGCCCACGTGAGCCCCGTCAGGGTGTAGAATTCAGGCATCATTCTGGGAAAGGTGGACAACTCATCAAGGAAACCAGGGCACCTCTGGTCCTCAAGGGTCCTCCATTCCCCCCAGGGAAGGGGTCCTACGTGAGGTGAGTGGGGATTTCTTTCCTTTTTCTTGAGGTTGAGGTTGGGCAGTATTCTGTAATTGAATTCTCAGTATTTCTATAATTGGATTACTTAAGGGTGGTGACACTGTACATAATTTAAAATGCATAACAATCCCGAGGTAAGTATTTCAACGATTCCCTAGGATTTTAGGAAAGGGCAATGTATTGATTAGGAATATTATTTGGTGAAACAAAATATCTGCAAATTCACCAGGTAACGGAGGGGAGGGGGTCAGAGCGTGTGAATGGCAGACTCTATTCCACCATTTCCTGTTTCCGACGTGTTTATAGACTGACAGCCAATACTACTGTGTTTTAGAACAATGTACCTCTACTCACGTTTTTCCCCAGCTGAACCACTCTTTCCTCTTCTTAGTATCCAAACCCTTACCATCTCTTCCATCTGAGGTTTCCCGTATTTTCACAGCTAGAGGTAACCTTTCCTTTCCTACCTGCCCCCGACCCCCACTCTGCTTAGAACGTACCATTTAAAGATACTGGCTAACTTCTTGAAATTTGTATTTAGCATCATTCTTTATGTACACATCTGAGCTCCCTTCCAGACTGCTATCTCTTTGATATTTCTTGAATAAGTGTACAGGAGGTCAAAAAGTTTAGGAGGGAATAAAAAAATAGATAGGAGGCAACCAAACATTTTGTTGAACAACGAATAAGTCATATGTTTAGAATATGAATGAAACCCCTCCACATGTGACTCTATGAAATTTAGCTTTATGCAGTATATCCAGTAATGCTGATCAAATGGACCTCATAACCTAACAAAGGTGACCAACTGAATGACAGGGGAGAGAGTGCTGAATTACCCGTCAGAAACATATTGCAGACAAATTAGTTGGGTTCTTTCTTGTTGCTGGGGCAGTTCTTAACAACACCAATACCTGGAGAGTCCAGCCCGATCCCAGACGCCACAGACAGCTTTTTTCTTTCTCACAAGTAAAGCCTCCTTAGATAAATTATTTCTTCTTTGCCTAATGGAGAGTCCTAACCTTGAAACTATTTTTGGGGGGCTAAAGTTAACAATTATGGTGAATTACTTGACACCACAATCCTGGCAAATGAGGTAAAAATTTTTACCAAATATGCCTTATATATATAACAACTCTATGGATTTTGTTAGACTCACAGTCTCTTACGGAGATGAAAAAATTGGAGTACAAAGAGAGATGGGATGCCCATTTCATTATTTATTTGTAGCGTCCTGAGCAATGAATTGGATTAATAAACATCCATCCAGTTGGATATTAAGGTGACAAGTACACCACATAGCTAATGACCACTTGGTCATTACACCTGTTTGAATTGATCAGACCAGGTTAACTGATGAACAATTGGCTCCATTGCCTTCATATTTAACCATACTCTCAGTGACAACACAAAATCAAAGCCATTATCTAAATGGTTAACTCATTCTTCCCATCGTATATGTAGAAAGTCATTTTATTTTATTTGGATGGTAGACCCACGTTGACAGATCCGGAGCAGCGCTCGATGCTTTGTGTATTTTTAAACAATCAGGGTATCATCTTTGAAATGAATCCTCAACTTCTGCCTTCAAGGACACAATAGTTTATTCATATTAGAGAGAAAAATGTCACCCATTGCAGCTGGCTTCACCTTCTATCAAATTGCCTCGTGTTTGAAATTTTCTCTTTCTGTTGCCCTTAGGAAACATTAACTGCATTCCTCTGTAGCACTCATTCCCTCCACCAATGGGTTCATTTTCTACTGACTTCACTCACTGGGGCCCTTCACCCCTGGGGTTTCTAAGGAAGCCTGAAATTAACACAGACTTTCCTAATTAATCCTTCCAGAGTAAACCATTCCTTCCTGTACATCCAGAAAACTGTGAACATCTTTATCATCAGGCTCCCAAAGGCCTTCTTTCCTCATTAATTCTAAGTGACCCAGTTATTCTTCAATTTAAATAGAGACATGCCAAATTACGGGTCTAGACAAATGAAATGTGTGATTTTCCATCCTTAGCCTCCCTCGCCCTCACTCGGTTTAACGTGCTTGGTCGGAAAGTTGCTAGTGAACAAAAACACTTTTTGTAACAGGGTTCTCCGGAGAAAAAGAACCAATAGGGTACATACAGATACACAGAAGAGGAGAGCTTTACTATAGGAACTGACTCACACGATTATTACAGAGGCAGAGAAGTTCCAAGATGTGCCATCTAAAACCTGGAGACCAGGAAAGCAGTGGCATAATTAAATCTGAGTCCAAAGGCTTGAGAACAGAGGGAGCCGATGGTGTAAGTCCCAGTTTGAATCTGAAGGTCTGAGAAGCAGGAACACCGATGTCTGAGGGCAGGAGAACATGGATGCCCCGACCCAAGCGAGAGCAAGTTTGCCCTTCTTCCGCCTTTTTGTTCTATTCAAGCCCTTGATGGATTGGAGGATGCCAATTGCATCGACAAGCACCGTCCTCCTTCCTCAGTCTACTGATTCAAATGTTAATCTCTTTGCAAACACCCGCACAGAAATAGTATTTTATCAGCTCTGTGGGTCTCCCTAAGCCCAGTCAAGTTGACACGTAAAATCAACCATCACATTTCGTAAGAGCAAAGACAATTCAGTTCTGAAGGTGCAATCGTGGTGATTCTCTTTCCTAGCTGCTGGGCTAAAGTGGGTTCCTGAGCAGTTTTCTGGTCAGGATGTTGGAGAGCATTGGGGCAGTAGGTGTTTAGATGGGGGTGAATTATCAGGGAAGACACAAGGGTTAGCTTGTTAAAAAGATTGAAGCCTTGTCTGTTCCATTGATAAGAGTTTCTTGTGATTTAGAGTCAAACTTCTCTTCCTGGAGTAGAGAGGGAGACACACTTTCCAAAAGAGAGTTCCTTTATAAATGTAAATTTCCCTTACAAAAGAGTAACTTCTACTCTGTTTTCAGAGCTGCTTTTGTATCTGCTGTTTCTTAAAAACAATCAGCTCCAAATAATCCTTATGTCAAAGAGGCATAATTTGGGGTGGTGTATTCTGTTCCCCTCCAGCTGCATAGAGGAGCTTCTGGATAACTCCTGATGGGTCTGTAGAGATGTGGTGAGTACCACCTCGGCTGTGTCTCTTCTACACTCCACACTCACCTCCTCTCAGCCACTGTCTGGCCACACTGTAGGATGTGGCACGTAGCAGTGTGTGTGGTTCCTCCTGGGGTCGGGGGTGGTGGGGGGAGGTCTCTGACTGCCCCCTGGCTCTGCCCTCATGTTTCATCCCAGGACGGAAGGAGACCAAAAGCACGGGCATGTCACATCTTTGCCCCCCTTACTATAGTCCCCATCCCTGCTCCTTCCGAGGACGTTCTTTACTTCTCCATGGGGGGGTCTATGACACATTCTTGAGCTGGTAGTTACCCAACCCCAATTACTAGGCCACATGGCAAAATGACTGCAGGGAAATGCACTGTATAATGGGAGGAGGGAACTTAAATTCAAAGTCCTCTCTCGATTATATTTGCTTTACGGGTACAGGATACAATGGAGTTCCAGTCTCATCTGAGTCCCTCTGTTCCAAGGACTCCTGAGCCAAAGTAGAAATGGAAAATATGGTACCTACCGAAGAGAGAGGGTTAGGGAGCTGGGGCTGCATGAACACTGCCAAAGCAATTAGAGCTGGTGATTGCGATTATGATAGCCTTTGAGTTTATCGACACAGCAGGGATAAACAGCTGATCACTTGGGACCCAAAACATAGTTTCATGCTGGGGACAATGCCTGTTTTATCTACTTCTATATCCCCAGCACCTGTGGGCGGCAATAGCAGCAGTAAGTGTGTGGAATGAAGGATGCATGAGGCCAATGTACAGAGAGAGAGAGAGAGAGAGAGCAGGACAGACGCAGAAATGAGTGAAATAACCCAACAGCTGTAACAGCACAGATGGGAAGGGAATCCTCCAGCATGGGGGGGAAAATACATCGCACCACCCAACCACTTCCCCTGAAGATAATCAACAGACTTCTGAAGAATTCTGATAACGATCCAGTCAAAGGCATCCTAAACACCCTGGATTTTTACCAATTCTGCTTTTATTTCCCCTTCTTTTATGACCTTCCCCCCCACCCCCACCCCCCGCTGGCCAACAGATTGCAGACTTAAGATAACAATATTTCACTTAAGATAAAACACCAGTTTTCAATACGTCCAAGTGATTGGAGATGTTCTATTAAAAAAACACGCTCAGCAAAGCCTAGAGGGTTGAGACAACATGTATCCCACCTCTTTTCAGTAGACTGAAATCATACATCCCACATCCTTATTTCGGCAATTAAAATGACACATTAATCATCTTCCTTCTTTTTGTTCTTATTTCATGTTACCCCGACTCCTCCCCAATCCCCTGGCGGATGCAGCCGCAACCATCTGAAGCAGGCCCACATGAATCCTCTGTGTTCCCACTAAGCTGTGTGAAATGCATCCATGGACCACATGAAACACCTCCTCATGGTTTCCATGTGTCCCAGCGCAGCGAACACCAGGCGGCCCCGCCTTAGCATCTTGAAGTGGACCCTTGCCTTCAGCGCTCCCAGTACTTACTTTTGTTCCCCATCTGTCTCTCTTCTCCCTACTTAGGTGAGCCCCCACGTGACCAAGCTCTACCTCATGCTTTGCAAATTGGCAGTTCTCAACCCTGAGATCTCAAGCGACTTTGTACTATGTCGGCAAGGTTACCAAACGTTGCCTTCCAAGCATGGCGGTTAGAAGGGGCATCTAGGAATTAGAAGCAAGTGATTTTGTCATGATGCAAAGCAACCCAGGTTGCTTTCTCTGGGATTCCCTGTCTTCTCTCTTGGTCATCCACTTGTGGTCCCAAGGTATCAGCTCCAAATTCGGAGTCCTGGTAGGACAATGTTCAAAGTGGGGAGGTGGGGGAGGGCATCTCTCTCTCTTTGATCAGAGCAAAAACCCCTTCTCATAACCAAAGCTCCCTCCTTTTCCTAGCAGATTTTCCTATCCGGTCCAAGAGGTGACAAATGGATCATAAATCCACACCCCAGCCACAAGGGGGCTTTGGGATGTGAGACTCAGACGTTGTCTTCTGTAGTGGGAAGAAAGCTCTGTATTAGCCACGTCTTTCATTATCTGTATTCTGATGCTTTGACACCTGGGGTCTTACTGACCCTGGAAGCGCTGCCTGTCCCGGGGTTCGCCAACCACTAGAGAGAGTAAACGGCTCACGCACTTTTCAGATGCAACCCAAGCAATCCAGGACCCACACGCCAAGCACCTCCTTTACAGGGGTCTCGTATTCAGCCTACTATTCCTCTACCCTAATCATCCCAGGGCCAGGTACCAGACAACTAGGGACAGCCCCCATGCCCCAGAGTCCACTGAAATTATTCAAACGAGCCAGTCCAAAATCTGCTTACCCTGCCTCGGCTGTTCGTTCCCATAGAAACCACAATCAAGGCTCGTGCCGACAGCCTTCTCCCTCTGACTCCTGACCAGCTTTGGTGCATCGCCGTGTGGCCCTCCCTGAGGGTCCCCTCCTCTTGGAAACTGTGAGTAACAAATCCTCCTTTCAATGGCAGGGTTTTCCCGATCTGTTGGCCTTACCGAACCTCACATTTTCTATGAATACACTACATTTTAGAACAGGCTTTGCTGACATCAAACCCTTCTGCAAGAGTTTTTCTCTTCTAGGGGAAAATAATGAAAGGAAGCTTCTTTCTTTCCATATAAAAGGATTTATCCTAATTACCTATTGCTGCACAAGAAGTTACGTAAAGACTTAGTGGCTTAAAACAATGATTATCTTATTATCTCTCATGGTTTCCGTGGGTCAGGAGCCTAAGCAGGATTCAGATGGACAGTCCTGGCTTCAGGTCACTCACGTGGTTGCTGTCAGGCATGTCTGCAGCTGCAATAGCACAGGCTGAGGAAGCTTGGTCAGTTAATCTTTTGTATCCATCCTTTGAGACACATATGATTAATTAACATAATTTTACAGATGGGGACATAGACTCACATAGTTAAGTAATTCGTCAAGGTTACCTCGTTGCTAAATGGCATCATTACTCAGGATAGCAGCCTCTCTCTCTCCTACAGTCATTCTCCATCACGTTACTTTATTCTGATGTCTTCATAGCACACGCTGATGTTTGAAACAATCTTGTGCGCTCATTTGTCTTGGGCTAATTTGTCTCTGTTCCCCAGTGGAATGCAAAGTCCTTGAGAGCAGGGACATGGCTCATCTCACTCACTTCTTCATTCCCAGAGTCCAGAGCGGGGTCTGGCGCATGGCACGCGCTCAACGGGTAGTTGTTGAATGATGCCCGGAGCTTGGGTTTGCCCTCTGTTTTGAACAATAGCATGATCACCCAGGTGGCACATGTTGGTCCCTCCTGCCACAACTCCAGACCCTAGAAACTGTATCACCTGCCTGAAGGCTGTTCCTCAACCTCGACTCTTCGGAAAGTCCCTCTTTCCATCCTTAAACCTGTCTCCCAAAGCCTAACAGTGACGGTTGGGAATTCAGACTCCACCTCTGCTCTACACCCTGTCTTCTCTGTTTTCCTCTATTCCTCCCGAGAAACCAAGTGCAACATTCCTCCTTGCACATCACCTCTTCCCATCAAATCAACCAATTCAAACCGATGGCTGAGAGCTGTCGGTGTTCAGACCATCCGTCGCTGTTGGCCTCTGACCCCCAGTTCAGGCTCGTCCAGGACGCCGCCCCTCCCCAGCCACGGCTCTGTATGGAGAGCTCTTGTTTGGTCCAAGCCCTTCCAGTAGTGCTGTCCAGATGGAGTGTGCTCCCCTCCAAGGGAATGCCAGGCAACCCATTTTGATGAGAGAGGAAAGCAAGTCGAACTTCTCTTTACCTTGTATTTAAATAATTTATAAGGGAATTGGTACTATTTACTATTGCAGTTGACATGGTATATTTCATGATTTGTGAACAAAAATGTAATTCTAGGGGTTCCAGCTTAAAAACAGTTTATTTAATTTTTTGGACCACTGTCTTAGAGCATGGCTTAATAATATTTTTAATAAAAATCAAGCATGTGACTTAGAAAAAGTCTGAGTCCAATATGTATAAACAAATGGTCAAACAAGACTCTAAAGCCCTAAAAAACAATATTATTGCTATGGGTGGCTAAGTATCCACCTCTATGTTCAGGTCAGGTTCTTTGATCTTCACAGTACAAAGCCCACCTTATTCAATAAGAATCATAGCAACAATAGCAACGGCAATAATAATAATAACCATTTATGGAGTAATTACCAAGACCCAAGCTCTGCTCTAAGCATTTTATGGGTATCATCTAACTGCATTTTCATAATAACCCTATGGGGTGGAAATGAACTTGTTTTACTCACAAAACGTATGACACCAAATGCAATGTGTCTTTTCCAACAACCTTCTCCAACTCTCCTCCAGCAGCTGGGTGTCCTCCAGTTCAATTCAATCCTGACATTATCGACCCAGAGTTAACATCAGTGACTACAAGTTCAGGGCTCCATCCTGCAAGACTGTCCCCACTTGACATTCCAGTCACAAGCCCCAGGTTGTCACTGGTACTTCTGACCAACTGGCTATAAATTCAGAGGGTTTTCACACCCCCTTTTCAGTTTTGATAATTCTCTAGAACAACTTGAAGAACTCAGGAAAGCACTTTACATACTGTTACACCTGTACACCCAAAACTAACACACCATTGTAAATCAGCTATACTCCAATAAAAATTTAAAAATAAAAGAAAAGACTCAGCACCAACACTGGAGATTAAATACTGACCAATGCATGTCTTCTCGTCAATACGTCCTGCCCAAGGTCCTATTTTGCCCCAAATGTGGGAGCTAGTGAGTTTGAATCTTGAAGCCATTGCACAGGCACCGAGGAGGCACCAGGTGAAGAGCAGATACACAGACACAGGCTTGCAGAAGACGCATATCTGGAAACCCAATTAATTAGCAAAAGCCTGATTTGGTGAGGGAGCAATTAGGCAGAAGGGACTAAAGTTGGGGACTGATAGAATTGTCACCATCTGTGACAAGCTGGGGAGTGTAATTCATGCTTGGTCAGAGCCCAGCAATTTTTTCTGGTTCTATTTCTTAGATTGAGAGGTAAGCACATAAGTTCATGTCAACCTATTTCTCTTTTATTTTGCTAAGTTTTGGGGGTTTTTTTTTTTTGTTCTTTTTTTTTTGTCGCATCGCACGGCTTGTGGGATCTTAGTTCCCTGACCAGGGATCGTACCCGTGCCCCCTGCAGTGGAAGTGTGGAGTCGTAACCACTGGATCACCAAGGAAGTCCCTATTTTGCTAACTTCTTATTGAGTTGTGATGTCCAGCCAATATCTTGCCCAACTGGGGCTTCTAGCAATTATTCTAGATTCTAGTATCACAACATTTTACTGTGGACTGTAAGAAGTCTCCCTCTTAAGGTTTGAGGAGAAAACTGAATAATTGTTCCCCGACAAAAAAAGGAGAAAGTCGCCTGTAGGTGATGAGCTCTAAGAAACCGACGTCTTAAAGCTCTCAGGTATATGCTACCAGGAACAAAGTTCAGTCAGATTTGATTGAGTGAATTAGCAGATTTATTTTCATTACCGACACAGGAATTTAGCTGTAGCCTGCGGAGGGTTAAAATAGGTTTCAAGCTTCAAGAGAGCTATGGAGAGTCCCGTTTACCACGGACTAAGATTCATAGTTAAGTGGGATACTTTATGGTTCTCTGGTGGCCAAATAAATCTAAACAAGGAAAAATGTGTTTATTCGCAGCCGTCTTTCTTCCCAAGGAGTTAATAGCCCTCTGAATCGCGCATCTTACATAAAAATGATTATGCATTCTACGTGGCAATGATTATTTTATGAGAAAATAAAGCCAAAGAGAAAGTAACAGTTAAGTGACCAATTTACCAAATGCTGTACACGAAATAAAGCCTCTACAGATGATTTCCAGGGTTCTCATTAGTTCAGTGTGAGATTGTTAAAATATGCACATTTTCTCTAACTGTAAAGCTATTTTTGGTACTTCCTAATAGAGAACTCTGCCTTAAATAAAAGAAACAGGGGACTGTTACTGAAAAAACAGGATCAGGATTGACCCTTCTTTACCTGGCATTACCTCTTTGCTGTGTCCTTGAGAATTTTCACTTCTTGGAGAAACTGGATAAAACATTGCTTCCAATTACTTTCTACAGAAGATGGAATCTTATGTGGGAAAACCCTGATGGGCGTGGGAACTCAAGACCAGTGGTGAAGTTAGTTAAATTGCTCTACATGCGTTAGGCAAGAATTTCGAATTTTGAGGGCAATTCTTTTTATTGATATTTTAATTGGCTGTTATGTCCCTTAAGTCTCATTTAAGCTATAAATTATCCTTCTGTATCTTTTTATTCCCTTGCAGTTATGTGTTGAGGATACTGGGTCCTTTTCCTACAGAACTCCCCATCTTATTTTTCCTGATTCCATCCTTGTGATATGGGAGGGTAACTCAAATTCCCTGTAACTTTGTAATTAGGTCTAGAGGCCGGTCAGATTCAGGTTTGATTTCCCCCTCTGCTCCCCCTCCACTCTCCATAGGAGGTGGTGTATACTTTCATCAGGAGGTAGGTGATGTCTTGTCCCTCTTTTGGTGATGTTAGCAGCCATGGCAATCATTATCTAGATCAAGTGTTGGCAAACCCAAGAGGCAAATCTGGTCCACTGCCTGTATTTGCAGGTAAAGTTTTATTGGAACACCCACTGGTTTACATATTGTCTACGGTTGCTTTTTCTCTGTAACAGCACAGTTGAATAGTTGTCACAGAGACCCTATGCCCCACAAAGTCTGAAATATTTACTTTCTGTTTCTTCACCGAAACTATTTGCCGACCCCTGATCTAGAACCATTCATTTACTGGGCGGGGGGTGGGGGTCGGGGGTGTTGGTGACATTCAAAATTTGTCATTCATTTCTCACTTATTAGCTACAATACTTCTATTTTTTAAAAAGTCCCTTTGTAACTGTTGGGTATGACAGACTGTATAGGAAAGATAGCATACATATTTGATTCTTTCCTTTTTTTACTTTTAAAAAATAATGAGGGTGTTTTGTAGCATTCTCTAAAGGTGGCTGGTAGGGCTAATTTTTGTTTATTCGTTTTGTCTTGTTTGAGAATTGTTACAAACTCATGAATTTAAACATATCTGATGTGTTTTAGATCATCCTAATTATGATTGCTCTTTTTGATGTTCAAGTTCTCTTCTTTTTAGCCATTGGGAGCCTAGACCAGAGACTGGGTCCTTGTGATACAAACCCTAGCAGTCTTGGGTAATTTTCTTGCTTTCTGGAATGACAACTATTCCTGACTCGTATTTTTTCTGCCTCAGTCCTGAAATCAGCCATTTCTCTAAGAATCATTTAGTGGAAATGCTATTCAGAGACCTCAGTCTGGGTGCTCATTGCTGTGGGTTGGCCATTGTTTCTAGGCCTTTCCAGTGGACAGAGGTAGAAAATATGTATTCTTTAAGTTAAAAGACCTCATGAGTTCAGAAGCCTACTTCCAATTCAGACTCAAAACTACAGGGTTTTTACTTAACCTTGTCAATCTTACATTTACATATCCTTCCAATCACACTGATACCGTCAGTTCTCAATGACACCAACACAACCATACATTTGATGTATTCCACGCTATGGCAGTCCCAGCATGGCAGTACTAACTTTACCACCAACTGACTGATTCCTAAAAAGTTTTTTTTTTTTTTCCAGTTCTTTTAGTCCTTGGGCTATCTAACACAAAATTTCACAAATTACTCTGTCAAACTCACTTAGAATAGTTTCTCACTGAGTGGTTCTGCCACTAATTGTATACAGAGTGAGGCTCGTTTATTTCACTTTACTCTTGATATCTAGGGAATGCTTTTCAATTTAGTTTTGTCCTATAATTATGTAAAATATTTACTTTATTCTAGAGTCACATCCAAAACACCAGATATATTCAAATAAATCTTACCTCTTCCACCCTGTTCTCTCCCTCTCCCACAGGTAATCATTTAAAAAATTTTTTTGTGGTTTGTCTTTCTATTGTTCTTTTCTAAAAAAATAAGAAAATGCCCTTTTTTTAAAGAAAAAGAGAAACTGTAGAATAATATACATATGTTTCTCTTTTTAAATTTCTTTCACTTAACAATATTCCTTTGAGATTACATCATAGCAGTGTATATGAATGGTCTCCGAGGTCCAACTGGGGAGGAATACGGAGGGGAGAGGGCAGTGGTCAGGGGACAGAAAGGGTCCAAAAAGATGGAAGAAGAATATAGTCAATGACATAACTATTCCCATGACCACCATGCTTTTGGTAAAATATTAAACTTGAGAAAACGTTTTTGAACTGGCTTTGTTTCTTCCCTTGCCCCTGCCTCCCTTTCCTCTTCCTTCCCCTATCCTCTACCCCACCCTCCCCTCCTTTTCTTTCTTTCTCTCCCTCTGTCTCATAAAGAAGATGAGGCTAAATTCTGGGTCTGGAGGTGAGGATTGAAACAGAGAATGTGTCCGGAGCTAAAAGCCAAGAGGACCATAAGTATGGAAGTCCCTGGGAATTAGAAGAACTAGGAAGCATTGTAGGTTTTTGTAGACCACAGGATTTTCAGCATTCCTAGACAAACACACCTTCTCTCTGCAGGATAAGGGGTATGTATCCATATATACTGCTATGATGTAATCTCAAAGGAATATTGTCAAGTGAAAGGGGCGTCCAATGTATGGGTCAGACCAATAAATTCTCCATATGTCGCTGTATTTCCTCCCCTGTATAAAAACACTAGCAAGTCTTGCTTGACTTGCACCCCTCGCCCCTGCCGCCCCATGTCTGCTCTATGGATGAGGGTCAGTAGCTTCTTGTGGTTATGCTGGGTAAGACTTTGACACTGGCGTATAAATAGTCAAATGGACTAAAATCAATGAAAGAATCACAGCATCAAAGCAGTGACAGAGCCCCCAAGGCATAACCAAGCCTCAGTTAACCTCGGCCCGAACACTCTAACATTGTTCCAAGGCCTAATTTTTCTTTGAAAAAAAGCCAAGAATGTGGGCAGAGTGGCAGTAACTTGGCGCTTACACTGGTTTCCCACAAAGTAGATATTCCAAGTCAATGACTTGGCCAAGTAACCAATTTTGAGTGTGATTTCCCTTAGAACGCCCAGATAGCTTGTGTTGTTAGTTGACAGCCCTATCCCTCTCTTCTCTAACTGAGCAGTGACATAGACTCGAAAGACAGTGAGTAGGAAAGACCTTCCCAGCCCTCAGACTTCTCAGACAGAGACAAGGATTCCTTCTCAGTTGGTGTGTGGTTTTTTCCCAACCAATTCAAATACCTTGTTCCACCATGGATTCTCCAATTCTCCAGCACCAGCTGGGCAGCCTACAGCAGTTCAGTTCAATTCACTGAGTTAGTGCGGACCCCACAAGCTCGTGGTGGTGGGGGGTTCCCACAAGACTGCCCCCACTTCAGCTGCCAGCCACAAAAGGGGTCCCCAGGCTACCTGCACTTCTGTCCAGCCAACTATAAATCAGGGGTTCCTACAGGCTCCCCTCAGGTTCGACAATTTGCTGGGATGACTCGTAGACTCAGAAGAGTGCTTTACTTACATTAACCAGTTTATTCTAAAGGATGCAACTCAAGAACAGCCCGATGGAAGAGATGCAAAAGGTGAGTTATACGGAGGGACATGGTGCCCTCTCTGGGCACGTCATCGTCCCAGCACTTTGACGTGTTCACCAACCTGGAAGCTCCCCTAAGCCTTGTCTTTCTCAGTTTTTTTTATGGAGGTTTCATCACATAGGCATGATTGATTAAGTCACTGGCCATCGGTGATTGAATTCAATCTCCAGTCGTCTCCCCTCCCTGGAGGTAGGTATGACCTGATAGTTCTAATCCTTTAATGATGTGGTTGGTTCCTCTAGTGACCAGCTCCCATTCTGAAGCCATCTAGGAGCCCGCCTTGACTCACCTCATTAGCATAAATTCAGGTGTGGTCCAAAGGGGCTTTTTATCAATTGCAAAAGATGCTCCTATTCCTTAGGAAATCACAAGGGTTTCTGTGTCAGGAATCAGGGATAAAGACCGAATATATATATATATATTTGATACTACAGCTGGTAAATCCTCATGACCAACATACCAGGGAGACAGGATGAGACACAATGTAGCTTGAATATGGGTTCTGAATCTTGGTATTTCTGGCTTAAAGTCTACCATTTTGGAGGAATCAAGAGCTCACTAATTCAGATCCACCGAAGCATCTATGTTCACAAGGGCGTGGAATTTGGTGTCAGGTTGGGAAGCAGCAGGACAAGTGCCAGAACTGGGAGATGTGGGGTGTGAGGGAGTTCAGACCTGGTAGCAGGGTGAGAACCTACACCTGCAGGGTGAGGACTCCTCCTTGGGCTCCTGAGAATCCATCAGCAGCGACTAGGGCCCCAGGAGTGAGATCCAGGCATCAGAAGGGAACAGTCTTTAGGGACTGGGACACTCCTTGACTGATAAGTAAGATCAGGAAAGAAAAGGGAGTGGGGAGTCATCACCCCTGTAAGCTTCAGAGCTGAATTCTGAGCCTGGTGGTCTTGGCTTGTGTCCCTGTGAATAGCAGGTGGGTGGCTGGTTTTCCTAACACTGAAAATTTGGCCGTTTTTGGAAATCTAATCTTCCATGATTAAACATATTTCATAACAGGCCACCTTTCTCTTACGGCTAAGTGGTCTCAGGTACTAAAATATTAAAGAAATATTGTTGGTTTTCCTGACCACTGATGGATCTTAAATTTTCAACCCGCTGCATGAAAATGTAAAGTGTTAAATATTAACTAAATTGGGCTATTTTTGACTTTCTGTTCTGCTTATGCTTTCTCTTCCTAAAGCACTTTGCCTGCCTTTTGGCCCTTTACAAGAAACTTTTTGTACAGAGAGGCCAAGTCAGTACCTGGAGGCAAGACCGAAACACTTATGCAACTTGACTGATCCAAGTAAAAATACTGGAATTACAGAACCACCGTGGGGCTTTCATACAAATCAGGATCCTTCACAGTCGAATTTTTAACCTATAGTCTTTTTATTTTGATAAAAAGAAAAGAGTAATTTGAGATTATTTTTTCAATGAAAATACTCACAGAGTTTACTCACAAAGTAGAGGATCCCCAGAAAACGAATTGATGAAGATTTCTAATTCTGCTGTTATTAGCAGTACTTTGCCTTAAATGGCTGTGATAGCTTGTGGTTTTGGCTTAAAACCCTGATCTTCTATTCAGCTAACCCCGGTGGGGCACCGATTCCATACGCAGTGAGTAGACGGGCATCTCCTGACCCCAGTCTTTTTGGTTGTCACTCAGACACTGGATTGGTGGGAAGTCAGGATGATGTCTAAATAGCATATGGCTCTAGTTTTTTTTAAGAGCCACACAAACAAATAGTAATTAGGAGGAAAATGGGTATCGGAGAACTGAAAAAGTAAAGATCAAGCATTCCAGTATCATGGAGAACGAGCAGTGATTGATCATCATTCTGAAATACAATTTTGTTTTGTTTTGTTTTGTTTTTGCGGTACGCGGGCCTCTCACTGTGGTGGCCTCTCCCGTTGCGGAGCACAGGCTCTGGACGCGCAGGCTTAGCGGCCATGGCTCACGGGCCCAGCCGCTCCGCGGCATATGGGATCTTCGCGGACCGGGGCACGCACCCGTGTCCCCTGCATCGGCAGGCGGACTCTCAACCACTGCGCCACCAGGGAAGCCCTGAAATATGATTTTAAGTATGATTTTCAGCGTTGATGTTAACAAGCAACTTTCTATAAAGTATCCATGGCTAAGATGGTAAGAAAATGGCACTGGCTGCACTAGCTTCCAGCCCAGAAAGGAATTCTGCTGCAAAAACTTCTTTCTTTCTTTCCTTTCTGCTGCAAAGGCTTAGGGCTACAAACATGCCATTGAAGACATAAGACAAATTCAGAAAGTGAACTTTTTTTGTCCCTGTTTTTGCAATGGAGCCCACAGCATACATTTCAAAGCTCCCCATAAGTATGTTTGGATTGTCTGCCATGCTGGAGTGAGTCAATGTCAGCACTTAGAGATTATCCTGCCAGCGATTCTCAGCCGTCCCTGGGCATTTAAATCTAAAAAGTACTGATATCCAGAGATCCTACTCCAGAGATTCTATCCTACTCCAGAGATTCTACTTCAATTGGTCTAGGGTGGGCCCAGCATTTCTATTAAAAAAAAAACCAACTTGGTGATTCTACTGTATGGTCAAGATTGAGAATTATTTTATCTTCTTCCTTTTCAAGATAAGGACCATGAAGCTCAGAAAAATTATTAAACACTTTTCCAAAGTCATGCAGCTGAAAAGTGGGGAGACTGAGATTCCACCCCAGGGATTTCAAACTTCATTTTCTCCCCCTTTTTCCCCAATATATTCAGTGTACACACCGTATAGCCTCTGTGTGGCTAAGTTGGAGCCTAGACCCCAGAGCCCCCCAAATTCCTGATCCATGGTTTTCCGACCACCCATATCCACGTCCACTCTTTCCGAAACCCTTGACATGCTGAAGTGAGAGTTATCAAAATCCCCTTCCCACTTAGGTGCTGGATACGTTGTCCCAGAGACTATGAAGCTTGTTTTCTTTAATTTAGACTTCAAGCAAAAATAAAGATGATCGAAATTCCTAGTCAGCACTCAGATACTCATTTTCTATAAGATTCCATAACCAAGCTTCCAGAAAGATCTGAGAGTATTAGGGACTTGGTTTTCACGTGAATAAGTCAGAGAGGTCACGAGCTGAACTAGATGATTTGGATCCAACAGACCCATCTCCTTTGTCTACCTTCTTCGGGAATCTTCTCATGTACAAAGGATTACGAAGGAAGGCCTTTTTTTCATGTCTTCTTAGAGAAAATATCTTTCACTCCCAAATCGACCTTAAAAATAGTGATGGTTATAATGTGCTGGAAATGCTTAATCGTTACTGGGGGCTTACCAGCAAGCGTGCCACGTGTTAGTATATGCAATTTCACAGCAATCCCATGAAGTAGGTATTTTTCTCATCCGTAACTTTTCAGCTGATGAAACTAAAGCTCAGAGAAGTTAAATAATTTGCCCAAGGTCACACAGCTAACAAGTGGTGGACCTGGAGTTTACTGGCGCCACAAGCCCTATCCTGAGTTGTTTGCACAAGAAAGAGCTGATGCGGTCCCCGTGGTGCTCTGCTGTGCCCTTCAGCCTGTGCACAGGGGGCACGGGCTGTACAAAAAACTCTCTCCAAGACAATATTTGTTCTTCTCTGTTTGCAAAGGAAAAGATTTCTCTCTACATCAATGGTCTTCAGAAAATACCCTGCCAAATATTTCCACACGGAGTGATCAGACCTATCCAGGTACATGCCTCTGAAATGGGTCAGCTTTCTGCTGGCCTTTCATCGGAGATCGCTGGGAATGTGGGATCTTCCTCTCAGTGCATCTGAAGACCCTGCTGAGGGTCCTTAGGGCTCGTGAACAACACTTGCAGGCACAGAATTGGGTTGCACCTGGAAAGACTTGGCAGCAGGGGTGGTGGTCCTACAGAAACCAAAAGAATCATGGAAAATAACAGTGTGTTACTGCAAACTTTACCAAGTAGTACAACCGATTGCAGCTGCCGTATTGAAAGTGGTACCTTTATTAGGGACTCTGGTAAGTGGCATGGAGCTATTGATCTGGTAAATGCCCATCAAATAGGAGGACAGAAGCAATTTGCATTCATATGGGATGAATAGCAGTGGACATTCATGCTCTTGCCCCAGAGATATGTTAATTCTCTTTCTCTCTGTCGCTATATTATTGAAAGGATCTGGGCCATCTGGGCATTCTGTAAAAGACACATTAGCCCATCTTGCTAACATCGCGTAAGCTGGACGGATGAGAAAGAAGCAGTAAGGCACATACATGCACCTTAGAAGGAGGGAAATAAACCCTACAAAGATTTAGAGGCCTGATACATCACTTCAATATCCAGGGGTTCTGTGTTCTGGGGAAACTGGGTCGTCTTTCCAAAGTAAAGGGCATATTATTGCTCCGTGCACCTCCTACTACTAAGAAAGCAGACAGGGCTTAGCCAAAGGTTTACTAAAACCTCTTCGGGTTTTAGACACAGCATACCGCACCCTTGGGAATACTGCTCTGACCCATTTATTTAGTAGTGTGAAGGCTGACATTTCTAAGAGGTGCCAGAGCAAGATAGGGGTCCAAAGCAGATTCAGGCTGCAGTGTCAGCAGCCCTGCCCCTGGGAATATCTTGTGTCTCTAGCAAGCCCCAATAGTAAACTAATAGGGTTTTCTCTGAATTCTTGCGTTCTTGAGCAAAGCCAGGCCGTCTGCACCTAGATACCACTAAAACCACATGCACACACACACAACTGATCTGCTACTGATCCCTGATAGAGACAGAACATCTATCCACGGGACCTCGGTTTGTCCGTGGAGCCAGAACTGCAATTAATAAACGGGATGCTCTCAGACCCAACCAGCTCATAAGGTTCGGAAGGTTACTGCAAGATAGAAGTGGTACTTCTGCATTGAGGTGGGGCAGGTTCAAACAGCACAGGTGGCCCAGGTTGCAGAACCCCGTCACCTTCCTCTATGATACTGATGCCTCTCCCTCACCTTTGGCCTCACGGATCACTCTCTACGTCTAGCTGGCAGAGGAGGAAAACTCCTGCTCTTAATATACAAAGGAGGTCAGCTCAGTAGGTTTGAACTCAAGTTCTGCACTAAAGCCCCCTTGGGGTGGCCCTGAAAACCAGAAATGAGAAGAAATCCTCCCAGTGGACAGAGCTGCAGGTGGTGCTCTGCGTGGAGAGATCATTGGCCTGTGGTTGGACTATACATGGATGCATGGTCAACGGCAAAGAGCTTAGCTAGATTGGTCAACGCCTGGAAGAAGCAAGACTGGAGGAGGAGACAAGGAGATCTGGGGAAGAGACATGAGGTTGGATGTATGTGATTGGGCACCAAGTGTAATGCTTTTGTGTTATTTTATTCTACTACTAAACATCCAAGGGAGAGGCACTAAACGCTCAGCTGGCTGTGTTGACTCAGCCAGTTAAAGACAGGCAACCCCTGCCCTTGGCCACTCGGTTGTTTAGATCCTGAGCTCAGGAATGGGGTTGCCATGACAGCCGAAACGGAAGCTGTGCGCGGACTCCACAACCTTGGCTCCTGGTCACCGAGATGGAAACTTGCCGGGTTGTGTAATAGGGGCGGGGCGGGCGCGCAGTTGTTCGCGCGAGACCTTTTAACGCGAGACCTGGAGCGAGGCGGATAGAGGTGGAGTTCTGTCAATGGTCGGCCTTGGAGGGGTCCTCGAGGTGGAGTGTGCGGTGAGAGGTGGATCGAGGTCTTCTCCTCCGGCCTTGGAGCGGGCGGGTGAGCTGGGGTTCCCCCCCCACCCCCGCCCCGGCTCCGGGCACAGGCTGGGGACTGTGTCCTGCAGAGCTCCAGAGCCCTCCCATGGCCGCCCACAGGCCAGGCCTAGGCTTGAAGCAGCGGTGAACCTCTCCCCATCCCTGCCTCGGCGACCTACCGGTGGCGGCAGTCACCCTGGGTCTCGGTCCACAGACCCCGCCCGGCCCCGTTTGGGTGGCCTGAGGAGCCTGCGGGCCGGCTGGGTCCTGGGCGCCAGACTCCCTCGGTGACGACGGCTGGGCACGGCCTGGGGACCTGGCCTGAGGGCGCCACCAGCTGAGACCTGCCTCTTCAGCCGGGTCTGGGCACTGGCGGCAGGACCCAGGCTGGGTTCCGGACGAGCACTCCCAGACAGGGTGACCGGCCCGCGCAGGGACCCCCTCCTCTTAGCCGGGGCCTGGACCTCGGAGAGTGAAAGTTGTGCCTTGGGACCTTGCCCTTTCTTGTCAGAACAGAGACTAGCATTTGTTTGGTGGAGATTTATAAGAACATTGTGACCAGACCATGACCTGACCACCAGAACAAAGGATCTGCCGCCAAGAAATTTGCAGCAACTAACCACGCCCCTCCCTGACCTTTCCTAGAAAAGGGCTTTGCTGAAACCTTTCGGAGAGTTTGGGGTTTTAAAGGCATGAGCCACCCATCTCCTTGCAGGACCCCGCAATAAACCTTTCTCTGCTCGAAACTCCGACAGTTTGTTTGGTATTGTTTGGCCTCACTGTACGTTGGGCGCGTGGACTTGGCGTTCGCTAACCATTGGACTTCTACCGCTGAACATCCAATCTGCCAGTAGAAGAGACCAAAGCTGAGTAAGTCTATGGCACCATCCCATCAATAAGGCCCGCCAGCTGCTCTTGACTGTTCCTTTGCCCTGGACCCCTTCTACTTTGGAAAAGACAGTTCATCTTCGCTAGGATTGACATGTATTCTGGGTGACAGTTTGCCTTTTCTGTCTGCATCATTACTCAGCCGGCACCGTTCCCCCCAAGGCTCACAGAGGGCTTGACCTGCCAGCATGCATTCTTGCATAGCATCTTGTCAGTCCAAGCGTGGGCAGAGGAAGCACGGCAGTGGGCACATGAACAGGAGATCCACTGGCCTTACCACGTACTCTGCCATCCAGAAGCTGCCAGATTGATAGGACAGTAGAATGGCCTCTTCAAGGTGCAGCCGAGGCGTCTGTTTTGAGATGACACCCTCTAAGGATGGGGCGTTTCCTTTGGCGCTGGGTCGCCAGTCGACAGACCACACGGGTCCAAGAGCAAGTGGTGGAAGCTGGATTACCTTCTACAACTGTTATTCCCAGTGACCTTGAAGAATTTGTGCTTCCTTCTCCTGAGTCGATGAGTCTCAAGGTCGTGTGGTTCCTGAAAGGCTGGTGCTTCCATCAAAGGACACGGTAAGTCCCACTAAGCTTAAAGCTACATCTGCCATATGGCCACTGGGGGCTCTCTGTGCCGGGAGGTCAGCAGCCAAAGAAGGCAATTACACATTAGAGGGGTGTAGCCTGATCATCAAGAGGAGGTAGAATTCCTGCTAAATAAGGCAGTCATGGGGGTGATCGTTGGGGTTCCTCTTGGTACCCCCAGCCCGGTTATACCTGTAGATGGGAGAAGTGAAGAGGAAGATCAGATCAGTTAAAGCCCTGAGATCAATTACAGCTCCGGGGGTGTAATTCATGCTGTTCTTGTAAGTGTCCCCGGAAATTGTGACCAGTCAGGATCCCGGAGAAGCTGTTCTCCAGGGGGAGAGAACTTAGAATCAGAAGCACATAGAGCTATAGTGGCGGAAGGGGTGGGTGGACTGTAGTGGTCGCTACTGGTGCCCGACCCAGATTCCCTTTACTGCTCTGTGGGCTCATTCGTCAGCTGCTGTCGGTGCCTGTGGCTGGTGGTTCACACCTGTGCCTCTGCCCATCCTCTTCCTCTGGCTCCCATGTAGCTGCTGCCCGTAATGTGATTGCCACTTCGATGGGGGCCACTGTCCTCCACTGTTGACCCTTCCTTAGGGTTTGGAAAGGGACCTTGCTCTCGTTGGCCTCTCTGAGCACAGCCACACCAGGCTGTGACTGTCACCCAAACTTCAGTTTATATCTGGGAAAATGGCCTTCCTCATCCCCTGGAAGTCGTCTTGTTTCCAGACCCCAAGGAATTCCAACTCTGTCTTCAGCATGTTCTCATAAAGTGTGGTATAGTCAGCCCCATAGGGACAGTATTCACCCAGGTGACCCAGCATCAACTTCAGTTCAACTGCTGTGAGGTCACAGCACAGTGATTCTCAACCAGGGCTGGTTTTGCCCCCGACCCCTGCCCTGAGGTGGACATTTGCAATGTCTGAGCACATTTTCGGTCGTCACAACTGGAGAGGAAGATGCTCCTGGAATCTAGTGGGTAGAGGACCAAGGATCCTGCTACACATCCCTCACTGCATAGGACACCACCACCCCTGCTCCCAGTAAGGAATTATCTGGCCCCAAATGTCAGTAGGGCAGAGGTTGAGAAACCCTGATCCTTCCAGCTATAGCCTGGTTTTCCAGTAAAAGTCTGAATAAGAACATGCATCTATCTCTCAAGAACAAACAAGACATTTTAGGCACAGAGCAGTTTATATCTAATTTAGGAAAAATAAATTTCCAATTCTGGGTGAATCTTGTCCCTAAAAAAGATTTAGTTTGCTTATTTGAACAGGACCTTCAACATTGCTCAGTGCAATTAGCTCACTGATTCCAGGAGAACGTTGGTTATGTATTTGCTTCAAATCTGTACTGCTAGAAGGGTGTATCTTCTCTAAAGATAACTTATACCTCCTGCCTTAAAGATAAGAGCTTGCCACCTGCCCTCAGAACTGTTTTTCAGCTTCAAAAATGCAAACATATGGCCATATGTATCCACTCTCTGTAGAAAAGTACCAAGTACCCATTCTATGTAGAAAAGCAATGCATGCATATAAACAAATTCACATACACAAACAAAATAAACACTACCCATAACACATTGATCTTTCCTACTAATCTTTTTCTACAGAAGACACACACATCAGAACTGACATATTCTAAAAAAATCTTGGAGAGGTAATATGTAGTAGTCTCTTTTTATTATTTATATTTTCAAATTGTGGTATGAATTATTTTTTGCCCATAAGTTATTTAGAGAAATACTTTAAAATGTTCTGTTTCTATGGCTTAATACTTTGATCATTTTAAATTTTTATTCTGGTCAGAAAAGGGCATAGGAGGGGACGCTGTACTACTTTTTTTTTTTTAAGAATTGGAGACTTTTTTGTGACCTGAAAAGTTCTCATTTTTTTTAAAGGCTATATTTTATGAATGCTGAATGTTAATTGTTATTATTCATTCGTAAGAGCCATCAGTGGTGTCTTACTCAATGAACTTTGTTATTTCAGTGCATGCACTTAATTTCTGCTTGTTGATCTGTCATGAATAGAGAAACGTGTTAATATCTCCAACTATTATTATGTGCCCATTTTATAGGAATTTTGTTAGATTTGTCTTGCTCTTTTATTAATCTCATAAATGTTGGTCCCAGTCATCAAAAAGAAGGGATTTTGCTCACTTCCGTGATTTTGTCTGAAAGTTGGTGTCTGATATTTCGGCTTGTAGCCCTCCTTGCTTTTGTTTGAATTTGCCCAGAGTACCTCTGTCCAATATTTTACCTTCAGCATCCCCCCTACCTTTGTCTGGGGTATTCTCTCACAGACAGTGATTGGCTGGATTCTGGAAAAACAACCCAAGAGCCTTTGCCTTTTAAGAGAGGCACTTTACATCAACGTTTATAAGCACAAAAGGCCTCTCTCATGTTCTGACATACAGTTTCATACTTTTAAAATATCGTTCTGTGCTGTTTCATTTGTTACTCCTATTTGCCGTATGGAACATGTTTTCTTTGCTTTTTACTTTCTTTGATGTTTATCTTTTAATATTTAAAACCCCTCTTTGTCCTTCTGTGAGCTCATTCTCAGAGTCAGAGTGTACATTCTCAGAGGGTACCCAGCTCTTGAGTACACAACCCTCCCTTCTTCCTTCTCCTCGTGTTTCTCAGCCTCTGTTAATATTAGCTGATGTTTTAAACAGGTTTTTTTTTTTTTTTCTGTGAGATCATGAATTTTACATTATTTTTAAAGGAACAGATGTTTAGATATTAGATTCATTGTTACTACTAGATTTACATTTATCCTGGAGAGAACTAGGTATAAAAGGGCCAGAGTTCTCCGTAGTTTTTAGTGCTGAACACATCACATTTATGGGGATGACGCCCCCTTTTCTGAGCTTGAAATATTTTAGTATCCCCCAGTAGTTGGAGACAATTTTCAAGTAATTGTTTTCCATGGATCTTTTTCAAGGTCTTGTTTAATAAAAATATCTTTTAATTGTCTCCATTTATAAAAGACCACTTGCGTCTCAGTAGTTTTCGCCCAAAGCTCTGTAGGTTCTTCTTCATTGTCTTGTAGCATTAATGCTGCAGGTGAAAAGTAAGTGGCCAGCCTGGTTATTTTTTTCCTTTTATACATAACCTTTTCTTTTTGTTGAAATACTTCCAAGGTATATGAATCCTTTGACTTTAGACGGTACTCTGGAATTAGGTGAACATTTTCATATTGTTTTGCTTAGGACAACACAGAAGCTTGCATTCTATATATAGATTTTTTAAACTTTAGAGTGTTAAAGATGGATTTGTATTTTTTCTTTGATAATTGCTTGTGCTTCATTTCTTCCAGCCTTTTCTCCCTTTGGTTGTCTCTCGTGGTCCTCTATATCTGTCACTTCCTTTCTCATCATTTCCTTTTGGACTGTTCCCTCTACATCCTCTGCATGGATTTAATTCCTTTTGCAGCATCGATTATGTCTCCTTTTTTTTTTTTTTTAACTCCCCAAAGTGTAATTTCTAGCAGGCTTTTTTTCCAGTTCTGCTCTACTATACAAATTTGACAGCTTTTCCTTCTGCTGCTATCTTGATCTTTGAGCCTCATGAAGAAATAGAATTTGCAGCCACTCCAGCCCCGGGCTCTTCCCATCTCTGTGTCCTCCTCCAATCCTTTTCTTAACTAGGCTCTTCCTCTTAGAATACATTGCATATAACCAGTCATCCCTACCACTTTCTGCCCAATGCTTGTGGAGATTTAATGTCCAAGTAGGTTTTAGAAAGACAGGGGGTGAGGAAGCAGGGAAGGGGACAGCTGTACTCTTTTAAAAATTTTTAAATTTATTTTATATTGGATTACAGTTGATTTATAATGTTGTGTTCGTTTCAGGTGTACCGCAAAGTGATTCAGTTATACATATACATATATCTATTCTTTTTCAAATTCTTTTCCCATTTAGGTTAGTACAGAATACTGAGCAGAGTTCCCTGTGCTATACAGTAGGTCCTTGTGGATTATCTATTTTAAATATACTAGTGTGTATATGTCAGTCCCAAGCTCCCAATATATCCCTTCCCCCACCTTTCCCCTTTAGTAACCATAAGTTTGTTTTCTGTGTCTGTGAGGCTGTTTCTGTTTTGTAAATAAGTTCATTTATATCATTTTTTAAAAAAAGATTCTGCATATAGGCAATATCGTATGATATTTGTCTTTTTCTGACTTACTTCACTTAGTATGATAATCTCCAGATCCATCCATGTTGCTGCAAATGGCATTATTTCATTCATTTTTATGGCTGAGTAATATTCCACTGTATATATATGTGCCCCATCTTCTTCATCCATTCACCTGTCGATGGACATTTAGGTTGCTTTCATATCTTGGCTATTGTAAATAGTGCTGCAGTGAACACTGGGGTGCATGTATCCTTTCGAACCATGGTTTTCTCTGGATATATGCCCGGGAGTGGGATTGCTAGATCATATGGTAGCTCTATTTTTAGTTTTTTAAGGCCCTGCATACTGTTCTCCATAGTGGCTGCTCCAATTTACATTCCCACCAACAGTGTAGGAGGGTTCACTTTTCTCCACACCCTCTCCAGCATTTATTGTTTGTAGATTTTTTGATGATGGCCATTCTGACCGGTGTGAGATGATACCTCATTGTAGTTTTGATTTGCATTTTTTTAATGATTAGCGATGTTGAGCAGCTTTTCATGTGCCTCTTGGCCATCAGTATGTCTTCTTTGGAGAAATGTCTATTTAGGTCTGGGGACACCTGTACTCTTTTTCTTTGTTTTTGGCTGCGTAGGGTCTTCGTTGCTGTGCACAGGCTTTCTCTAGTTGCGGCACACAGGCTTCGGTAGTTGTGCATGTAGGCTTCGGTAGTTGTGGTGCATGGGCTCAGTAGTTGTGGCGCACGGGCTTAGTTGCTCCGCAGCATGTGGGATCTTCCCGGACCAGGGCTCGAACCCGTGTCCCCTGTGTTGGCAGGCAGGTTCTTAACCACTGTGCCACCAGGGAAGCCCCAGGACAGCTGTACTCTTGATGCCTCAAAAAGAGCCTCTTGTGTACCACCCCCACCCTGCTCAGCGTTTGCCCTGATCCTGGACCACTAATGGCTGCCTTGTAACTCAAGGATTCCTCCCAGCTCAAGCGTGAGGTTGCTTCCTAGTCATGGGAAAGACTTCATTTAAAAACCCAAACCACCCACTGTGCCAACATAGTTGCCTCCCGAGACTTTTTGGAAGACTGCACAGGGACTGTTGCTCAAATGCCATTTTAGATGAGGAGTGTGGTCACTGTCCTTTGTAGAAAAGAAAATGAAATCTCAAACTAGGTGTGAAAAAATGCATATAGGGTGTAGGAAGTTTCCCAGTTGAAGTAAAATTTACAACCAAATTACTGGAAAAGCAAGGATAAGGTTGGTCCTGAGAAATACATGGAACTAGGGATTTACCACTGCTAGAACTTTGTCTTCTTTCTCTGTCTTCAGATGCCATTGTTTCTCTCTCTCTCTCTCTCTCTCTCTCTTATCTCCTTTTTCCCTCTCAAATCTGGACCAATCAATCACAGCCAGGAAAAAGGGATAACTGAGGAAATGTAATCTTCCATGGGAACCATGTATTTAAAAGTGGAATAAACAGTTTTGACAAAACAAAGTTTACCTTCCCAGAATAAGTGGGAAGAAGATGAACAGACAAAACATGTCTCCACGACATCATCCCCTCCCCCTTTTCATTGAAAACTTACTTAATGAAACAGATGTACGTGCTTTAAAAAGTTAGATAGCTTGTGTTGGTCATAATAAAAATCAGTAGCCCGTTCCCAATCCTACCCCTGCCCAGAGCCCTGCCCTCATGACAACAGCTTTCAACTTTTAACTGATTCCTCTAGACTCAACCTCTGTATTTCCAAATATTATATTTATACCATTACATTTCACACTATCATAATTGTAGACATTATCTATTCACTTTTTTTGTTGAAAATGATCATTCAATTCTCTTACACACTTACATACATATATTGTCCTTTGTCTACTCCCAGCAAAGTTCAGTCGTACTTTTTGGTTAATTCCATAGTTTGAACTTACGTTATTGTAAAAATGTAAGTATTATTCATTGCTGAGCCAAGTAATGTACTGTGAATATATTTTCTTCTTATACAATGTTTTCTCCCTCTAAGTTCATAATTACCTTATTTTTAAAATATATCTTCATTACTAATTCTTCCGAAGCTAACAGATGATTAAAACACTCTGAGTCTTACCTTTCCACATGGTCAAGGACTGGTGCTCAGGAAAGCTCAGAAATCGTAGAAATGATGTAATTCTGAAAGGAAAGCCTTTCCGGGTTCCTCAGAACTGGAAAGAATTGATCTTTTGAGATTCCCATTGATCACGTGTATCTCTCGCGTCACGGGGACCTTTCCGCCTCACCATAGCTATCTGTCTGTGCATCCTATCTTTTCTCCTGGACTTCTTTCCCCTTGAGGGCAGCGTCTATGTCTGATTCATTGTCTTTAGTATTCACTGCAGTATGATAAATCTAAATGAGGGAGTGAGGGAATGAACTCTGTCATCCACTCTGTAGTATTTTTACATTTCTTCTGTGCCCCTGTTGAATGAGTACGTTGGTGCTGATGGAGTGAGCTTGACTTTAGTGGACTTAACTGTACACTGTGTTAACACACTTAAGAGAATATCATAGAAAGGAAAGTCAGGGGCTTTCAGTAACTTCTTTAATGAGTGGAAGAACTGGGATTCAAAGCCAGGTCTGATTAGATCCTGGACCCTACCCACCACCCAGTACCACATTCCGGGCTCAGTTCCATGTCACAAAGCACGTGGTCACTCCTTAATCGTGTATGTGTTCCTTGGTCACGAAGACATTTTCCATTTCTGTCCCAGGAATGCCAACCCTCTTTTCTTCCATACAACTTCAAAGTCCATAATGTTGAAAAACGAATATTCTTGAATTCTAATCAGATTTCATTTTGAATGGATGTTTGTATTCCATCCGGAAGTTTCAAAAACAGTGTTTTCTGTCTCTGAGCGCGGGGTGCTCTGTGTTCACTTCTATTACAGATTTCCTAAGACAACTTCCTGGATTTATAAAGGCATGAAAGGATTTCTCTCCAGTGAGGTATGGCCCAGTTTAATCTTGTTTTGCATTAGGAAATCCCTGAAGACAAACACCTGCATTCTAGGTCGTTGTGGGAAGCAGGCGTCCCAGAATGAAAACAGCCCTCAGCCTCTGGCGGCTCGCTGGCGAATCCACCAGCAGAGGGCGCCTGACCACCAGTAATAGTGGCAGAAACTTTCCTAACGGGTTTGGGGTTTTATTACCTTTTACTTCTGAGCTGCCAATTAGTAGCAGAACGTGCAAAGCCATTTTCGCTTCATTTCGCAATTGTCTTGCATTGTGCAAACGAGAATGCCTCCCTGCCAGAGTTACAAGTAGTGGCAGGGATCTGGGGCGGGGTGGGAGGTGGGGAGAGGTTCAGGAGAGAGGAAAATAGGGATTTCCCTGTATCCCAAGGACTGGAATGAATTCTATGCAAGATGTTCCTCTTGGCTTGGTGTTCATCTCTAACAATTCAGCCACTGGCATGTGGCTTTCTCAGCTATTTATAAGGTCTTGTATGTGAAAAGATCAAACGTGTTTGTGTTTAACTTTCTTTTAACATGCCTATAGGGCTTACACCAGATGTCATGGAATCATATAACTTCAGACTTAGCAGAAATTCTTAAAGATTATTTAGCGCAAAAGTCAATGTATAGATGAGAAGACTGATGCTGAAGAGGCAAAGGCTTGGCCATGGTCCTCCAGTTAGTTTAGAGAAGAGCAGGTATCGAAACCCAGCTGCTGACTACACCCCTCAAGACCTTCCATTTAACACTTCTGATCCCGAATTCACCTGTAGCCAGTACCTGAGTGAACCCAGATCTTAAAGAGAGAGCCACTGGGAATTAATTTAGGAAGATTTTCAGAAAGTACAGTAGGACTCACATGCTTAGACCTGGGGTAAATTCAGACCTGGGGTTTAGGTTGGCTCCAGTTTACATAGACATTTGACCCTTCTGGATTCTCATGTGTGCCGTTGTCCTTCTTCTGGGTTATCATTTTCTACTCTTCTCTACCCCAGGCCACCTCCAGGAGACAAGATTTTAAAAGGCAGATTCACAGTTCTTCCCAAGATTCACCAAATCCTATGTGAGCTGGCCACTAGCGATGAACCGATCTGCCCTGCCCCCTTCCTTGCCTCTTTACCTCTTGGGTGTGACTCTCCCACACACCCACCCCTGCCATGGCTGTCGCATTACCCGTTCCCTTTGCCTGCAGTTCCCTTCTCACGTGGCTGGGTCTTTCTCCTCCAAATCCGCCTCTTTCTCCGTGAAGCCATCCTTGACCAGTGGATCTAAGTAGTCACCTAATCACTCTTAACCCATCACCTTGTGGTGATTACTTGCATCACCTTTATAAAGTTCTCGATTTTGCACTTTTTTTTTGTCTCCCGCCCACTCCTGTCACTAGAATTCACTTTCCATGAAGGCAGGGACCTTGTCTGCCATGTTCTCTCTTTCATCCCCAGCCTTTTGGACAGTCTCTGACCCATGATGGGCACTCAAGAGAAACGGCAGGGAAATGCCAATCAGAGTTGTGTGCGGGAAGCTGTCCTCCAGCCTGTCAGACAGCATCCCAGAACCACTTTCTTCACAGAGGGAATTAAATATCCTCACGGTCTTTGGAGGCTTCTTTTCTTTGAGCAAACTTGAGGTTGCAGTCAGCGCCAGCCCTAAGGTCTGGATGGCTGTGGGCTGGACCATCTGGGGATGACTTGCCTTCATTGCCTCTTTCTCAGGACTCAACGATTCCCTCATTAAAGTTGACTCCATCATACGGCTCTTTATTGGGCAGAGTCATAGGGGAGCATAGACAAGTTGTGGATGATGCATGGGGACATTAGACTTCAGAAATGTTGGAATCTGGAAATGGGCTTTAAGGGAATGAGTAAAGGCAGCTTAATGAATTAGTCTCATGGGACTGTGGACCGTCTTGGGGCATCCAAGGTATGTGATGAGGTCTGCCCACTGGTTAAAGCCAATGCAATCGGGATCTAAATGAGCTCCTTTGGGAGGGCAAGTTGAATAAATCTCCTTCATCCCTCTTAAAATAAAACCTAATGTTGTATCATTTGGAAAAGTGAGCACTTTCCTTCTGTCTGCTTCACGTCTAATACTTAATGGGACAGCAGTTGTGGCTAAACTAGGTGTCAGGGAGCTGTCGGGCATGGGTGAAATGGGAAGAAATTCTACTGCACATAAATGTCTAGTCATCAAGATCACTGCCCCCCTCCCTGTTCCATACCAAGGGGCAGAGAAAAAACTGGAGTCTCTGGGTACGGCGAGGGCTGCAGAAATTGGCATGCTAAGTTCACCAGTAACTTGTGCTGGGGGCCCTCCTAAGTGCTTCCTGTAACTGGTTTCACGTAATTCTCACAACAGTTCTATGAAGTGTTAGTCTAGCACTTTGCAGGTGAGAACAGAGCCTCAGAGAAACTTCAGGTACATATCCAATGTCCCTGAGGTGGCGAAGCCATGATTCAACCTTGGGCCTCATATACTCTGATGCTCTGTCCTCATCCACCAGCCATGGAACCCCCAGAATGCCTTTTTCTATAGACTTTTATGAAACCCTAGAACCTTAAGGGGTTATTAGTGCTCTCACACTTAAACAAACAAAAACACATGCGTCATCCAGACTGAAGTCTGAATGCTGCTTAAAATGTTGGCGATACAGGCCTTGTGGTGATAGGAGATACCGCATTTCCTTATTTTCAAGCTTGAAAACTCATTAGTTCAAGTTTATGACTTCTTTTATTTGTTTATTTACTTAGCAAATATTAGGTGTTTAGGCTGGGTGTCAAGCCCAGTGCTGGACACTGCCAGTAGATTAGTAGAGAAGGTCAATACCATTTCATGCTCTTAGAGAGCTCACAGTTTAGAATTCTCATTGGAGGGAAATAAATAAAGGGAATACATTCCATACTTACATAGCCTTTTTTTTTTTTTTTTTTCCTTTGGCTCACCATAAAACTACCTCATCCTTAGCAGCAGTAACTGAAAAATGGCTTCTGCTGTCACATTGGCCCTGGCCCTTCTGTTCTCCGACTTTTTCTGGTATCAATCACCAGATTCAGAATAAAAGGTTGTCCTCGGGGGTGGGGGACCTTTGACAGAGAGGAAGGCAGATGGATGACTTACCCACCAGCCCTGAAGTCCACCCTTGACCAAAGACTCTGATGACAAGGCCCCCAGTTGACACTACTCTTCATAGGGCCACAGAGCTGGGGGGCGTATCATTTTATTTTTTCAACATCTTTATTGGAGTATAATTACTTCACAGTGGTGTGTTAGTTGCTGCTTTATAACAAAGTGAATGAGCTATACATATACATATATCCCCATATCCCCTCCCTCTTGTGCCTCCCTCCCACCCTCCCTATCCCACCCTTCTAGGCGGTCACAAAGCACCAGGCTCTATCTCCCTGTGCTATGCGGCTGCTTCCCACTAGCTATCTATTTTACATTTGGTAGTATGTATATATATATATAAGTCCATGCCACTCTCAGACTTCATCCCAGCTTACCCTTACCCCTCCCTGTGTCCTCAAGTCCATTCTCTACATCTGCGTCTTTATTCCTGTCCTGCCCCTAGGTTCTTCAGAACCTTTTTTTTTTTTTTTTTTTTAGATTCAATATGTATGTATTAGCATACGGTATTTGTTTTTCTCTTTCTGACTTACTTCACTCTGTATGACAGACTCTAGGTCCATCCACCTCACTGCAGATAACTCGGGGCGGGGGGATCATTGCAATCACTTAGTTCAGCTACTTACTGTAAGGTCATAGAGAGGTGGTCAGCCTGTCTATTCTTGACTATTTCCTGTGACGAGGGGTTTACACATGATAAAGCAGCCTCTTTCATTGTTAGCTAATGCTTATTGCTCCTTATGTAGAATATAAGTCTGCTTCCTGGACTACTCCAGGCAGAGTTAATCACCCCATGCACTTTGTGCTAGCTTCTGGAGAGTTCTTAAGAGAGATCGTTTTAATTCTTGACTTGCTGTGAAGGAGCTCCTTGATAAAGTGGGAAGGTAATTGAAAACTGAAAAGTACCTATCCCACTTACATGAGTGAAAAGGGATAATTGCTGTTTCTGAAGTAATGGGATGGAAAATATATGTAAGAACAATATAAATGGATGTTTTATTGAAATAAAGAATTGAATCTGCAGTCGAAGACATCACTTTAAGGAAAAGTTTGACATATGCAACCAACAGTAGACATATTCAGGTTATGCTGACAGAACTCGATGCTAAAGGAAAAAAACAATCTAGGAAAAGATGTATCTAGGAAAAAATATTATGCCATCTGCAAATCAGAAAGTCATTAGGCTGATGTCGGGATTCTCCACAAATAACACTGTAAGAAAATGGAGCAATGTCTACAAATGTAAGAGAAAGAAGTATGATTCAACAATATTATACCCAAGTAGGTGGTTCAAGGATAAAGCAGCCTTCCTCCAGCATGAAAGAACTTGACTCCCCCTTGAAAAAATAACAAATCTTCCTTGATGAAATTCAGCAACCAACGATGAATGGAGAAGCGGATAGCTACCTATACCTCTGGTAAGTTTCCAGACCTAGAAAATGCCTGGTTATAAGACCTGGCCAAGTTTTATGAAGATTGTGTGAGAGTAGGGGTGACCCTAGACCCAGTCCTGATTCTACCGCCAACGTACCTGTGTCCAAGAGCGTGTTCCTTAACCTCTGGGCCTTACTTTCTGCATTTGAAAAATGAGACCCCTCCAGCTATGTACTTTCCATATTCGGGGAAGGAAATGACCGTACCATCCCCAAATGATCGTGCCCTTTCTCTTCCCCATCAGATTCTGCTTCTGCCCATCACCCTGGATTGGTTCTCTTTTTTGATTTTCTCCCTGTTAGCGATGTTTGGGACACTCCACAGTTGGTCATCCCTCTGGTCACTCTACTGCTTAGGCAAAGCTTTTGTTAAAAGCCAAGCCTTATTCAATTGAGGGCTCATCTTGCTGGCAGTAACATCATTAATCATGGACTTGGCCGGGCGGCCATGCCGGGACTTGCTGAGCCCCAGCAGCTATATTGCTGGCAGAAGGTTATCCTGCGAATTGTGATGTTGCTTCTCCTTTGTGGGTTTTCAGCAGAGGGAGGTCATTCAGAGCGAGGGCTCTTTCTCTCCATGGTCCTTTTCCTCCACCTTTCCTCTGAAGAGGACACATGCCGTCTCTGTCACTCCCTGGATCTCCTATCACACTGAAGAGGGAACAGCCATCACCACCATGGCAGCAGCACCCTGCTTCCAAGATACTAGAGATGAAAATGGTGAGAGGAGGGATGTGAGAGTGGGCTATGACAGAGCTGCCTATTCTTGGGGCTCCCATAAGCATCCTACACTGCCTGTCTACTTATGTGTAGACAGTAGGCAAAGTTCTGCATCCTATTTGTATCGCATCTCTAGCACTGCATTCCTGACCCATAAGAGTACAATTAATGTTTGCTAGATAGCTGAATGAATTGAGGCCAAGGCAAAGGAATTACAGGGGGAGAGTTGGAGGTAAGAAACGTAGGTGATGGGGGACTTCTTGATTCCTTGATGCCGGTAACTCATTTGTTTGACCCCGTATACGTGACGGAGGTGGCTACAAGGGGCACACCCAGGGTCGGGTCCTAGCTCACCTTTGTCTTAAACCTCCGAGCTTCCCCACACTCCCTCAACCCCTGCCAGCCAAGGGCATGGATGAAGCCCACTCCCCACAGGTTTCCTATGGATTGGAAACAGTCTGTTTATGACTCAAGCTTCTGACTCAGCCTCCTGGATACCCTAAAGCCATCCCCTGGTGCAACTGCACACGTCACCC
This sequence comes from Neophocaena asiaeorientalis asiaeorientalis, assembly GCF_003031525.2. NCBI lineage: Eukaryota > Metazoa > Chordata > Mammalia > Artiodactyla > Phocoenidae > Neophocaena > Neophocaena asiaeorientalis. The sequence goes on along the minus strand of NW_020172141.1, from coordinate 3,137,598 downwards.
TCAAAGTGGCAGCCCGGCAACACGCTTCCCGTTTATATCGCTCACTTTAGAGCTAGCATCCCAATCTTAAATTTCCACTGGCTCACTTATGGAGCTCCCTCTGGATCAGACTCAGTTTCTGTCCTCAGGGGACATCGTTCTGACCTCTGACTCGGCTCCCTTGTGGTACTTCTAGCTACTCATCGCCTGGTCCTTTGGGTTGACTAGCTCACCCTCCTTACTTGGGGTTTTTCCATGTAGTGATGGCATCCAGTGAGACAAAATGGATAGAAAAAATGTATGAGTTTATTATTTAGAGTGGTCATAGCCGAAGTCAATAGGAAATATAATAGGTCAGTAAAAGCTCATCATATGAGATATATCCGAGCAGGACCAGTTTATCCCCTTGTATGTACAGAACTCAAATTCTCCCCTTCCTAATCTCATCTTTAGTGTGTGGTGCAAGTCTCTCCTCTAATCCCCCCCAAGATCTTCCCCCACCACCACCCTGAGGTGCAGCAAGCTGGACCATGATGGTTCCCATGACCCTTTATCACATTTGCATGTGACTCTTCTCACCACCATAAAGAGGAAGGGACATTGAAAGGTAGCCCAGAGTGATGCACACATAGTGGGCTTTTGGCCAAAGACGTAGGGCCAAGTGTTTACACTCCGACTCTGTTCTTGGGTATTCCCATGCCCACAAGACAGGAAATGTTTTGCAGCTTCCTCTTTATTTTCCTTTTCCAAGAAGTCTTGTTAATAACCTAGTCTGAGCTCCTAAGTTTACCAACAGTCCATTTTATACCCATCGCCCAAAACTTGATGATGTTTTCCCTCCTCTGATTTAGTAGGTTCATCTTCTACACAGTTCGAGCCATCCCGCATGTATTACCTCTAATTCCGCATGAGTTAGATTGCGATTTTCTTCACCCTCAAAACAAGAGCTTTCCCCAAATGCCGCCACGCTACAGTTTCCTATGATGGAAAATGTAGAGTTTTCCTGTTTCTTCCTTTTTCTCTAGCCCCCAGTTCCAGGCAGCCACTTGGCTGTCATACATTTTCTTGAAATGTCATGGGTTTACCCTTTCTCCAACACTACCCTAATTTCTCTGGTTGACGAAGACATATACAGGTGGACACACATGACACCGCCACCATCACAACCACCTTATGCGAGGGTTAGCTAACTTTCATTCCTGCACACTCTTTACTTGCCAAACCGTAGTATACTCTCTCCCTCAACTTCCGGAAACCTCGCCTTCTCAAACCCCTAGTCATCGCTAAGTCTCCAGCGGCATCGCCCCACTCCTTCTTGCCCACTGAGCACCTCCATCAGGAAGCTTCTCTCAGTTGCTACTTCCTGACCATGTCGCCTATGCTAATTTCTCCTTTCCTTGAACTCCTGTTGACATTATGGCCTGCCTTTGCTCTTACTTGTCTTGGAACCGTGTTTGTGTGTCGACTGGCCCATCTTCTCCTCTGATGCCCTAAAACTCTGACAGCGTGTAAAACATAATCTGGCACTCAGCGTTCTTCAAAATTTCATCTGTCTCGTTGCCCCAAGACAGATACGGGCAGACGCACGTGACTTTATAAAAATTCAGAACGGGAGATTCTGTACGGAAATTTATTCCTTATTTTAATCTTTCGAGCCACTCCTGAACTCTGCTTTGGGGAATGCCCCCCTGTCTACCTTTCCGCTGCCTAAAGGATTCCACTCTCCTCGTGATCTCAGCCCCCCGCCACCCCTTCCTTGCTGCTCATCTGATTTCCAGCTCAGCTGGGACGCCACACCCTCCCCATCTTCCTCAACGACCTCTTCATGACTGAGCCCCGTAAGAGCCACACACACGAACAGCAGCTAATATTTATTTAGCTCTAACTATGTGCTCAGACTGTGTTAAGCACTTTCTCCCATTTAATCCTCACAAAAAAACCCCTCCGAGGTAGGTAAATGTTTTCTGGAAGGAAACCACAGCAGGCCTGTGCCACTTCCATGGAAACAAAGGCTGTTTTCAAACACTGTTAAGAGACTGTTTCTATCTTAGGCTTTCAATGACCTGGATTGTCCATGTGTGGAGGGAAAAAAATGTGAGAGAGAGAGGAAAAGAAAAAACAGGCGGAAAAAAAATATTCTAGGAGAAGCTCTTCTTTTAATGCACTGATTAATTAATCAATTAATTTTGGGTTACGCACAGGCTCTTGTGAGTCTATAATTAGAAAAAAGCAGGTCTTTGTGCTTCTGGAGAATGTTCCAATCCTGGAAGGTGCAGCCCTTTGCTGCTCAAGTTTCCTTTTTCTCCCCAAGACCCGTCCGTAGGTATTTCAGTGTTGAATAAACAGGCCTGTGCGTTGTGTGCCCGGCTCAGGACACCCTGCTGAGAGCATGTCCTTAATGACAACAAAGCCACACATTTATTCTACCCTGACCCCACTGACCCCCAAAAGTTTGTTCCCTCAACTGGGTCTCCTTGGCCCTTTCATGCGCCTGAATTCCCTACACAAAGCCCTTGTCACATCTACAGGCCTCTTGAAGCTAAACTGGGATGGGAAGAGAAGGGGAGTGGAAAGACGTTGAAAATACCCAAACCTTGATCCTCCACCTAAAAGAAAGTGCGGGCATTTGCATGTTAAACCATTCGCACACATTTCAGCTTCCTCTTGCCCACACCCACCCCCATCTTAACACAGTCTTTTCTAAAATCCTGAGAATTGGGGCCCACATCTCCATCCGAAGGAGCTGACAGGTCAGCGCAGATAAGAAACCCCACTGTGAAGAAAGCTCTTTTCTCTTCCTTACATGCGTCATTATCAAAAGTCTTAAACATTTATATTCCACATGGAAGGCTCTGGAAGGCGGGAGAAAGGACACGTCTGTCTTTCCAGAGGGCATTTTATCCGTGGTGTCTCCCCACTCCTTGTCCTGCCCCCCCCGTTTTTTTATCTTTGATCTGCTGAGGCAGGATTTCAAGGAAGGATGACATCATTGGCTGTGAAAAAATATTTTGTGTTATGCTTCTCATCTTTTCATGATCAAATGCTTCCCTGCCACTCACGCCCCACAGGAATGGAAATGGCCTAAGAATTCGGGATGAATTGAGTTATTTTCAGAAAAGGAGTCTGTGCTAGTGAGCCTCTTGTTTTTCTTTCTGTCGTGAGTTTTCTGTCTTCAAACCCAGTGTAATGAGAACGGTCCCCTGAGAGCGAGAAAAGCAGATAAAGAACTCTGAGGGTGCGTTGGTGTTTTTCCACATGTCCATTGAGGGGAAAAAATTAGCTCAACAAATGCATTATTTTATTTGCATTTGTATGTGAACCTCAGTGGACTCGTGAATCTCACATGTTAACCTCTGCAGCCTTTGACTGTAGGAGTCGCCTCTGAAGATACATAATGACGGTGAGAATTTGTGATATTTGAGAGTATTTGTGGAAGATACGAATTATAGATTGAAGGAGGTGTTTTAATCAAGGCGAAAGTCACATAACATACATTTAACTGATTAAAGAGAGCAATTCGGTGGCATTTAGTGCATTCCCAATATTGTGTAGGCTCTATCTAACCTCACCGCCTCCATCTAGTTCCAAAATAGAAGCCACTTTATGTTTCTGTCATCACCCCAAAATAAAATCCCATATGCGTTAAGCAGTTAATCCCCACTGTCTGCCCTCACCCCAAGATACAGGCAGTTTTCCAATCTGATGTCTATTTCTGTGAATCTATTATGAATATTTCATATAAATGAAGTCATATAATATGTGACCATTAGTGTCTGGCTTCTTTCACTTAACATAATGTTTTCAAGACTCATCCATGTTGTAGAATGTATCAGTATTTCATTAATTTTTACGGCCAAATAATATTCCATAATTTGTGTATCTGTTCATCTGCTAATGGATATTTGGGTTGGTTCTACCTTTTGACTGTTGGATTGTTTTGACTTTTGGGGTATTGTTTTACACTATCGTAAACAGTGATGCTATCAACATTTCTGCACAAGTATTTTTTTGAGTACCTATTTTCAGTTCTTTGGGGTGTATACCTAGGAGTGGAATTGTCAGGTCATATGGTAATTCTATGTTTAACTTTTTGAGGAACCACCATGTTTTCCACGGTGGCTGAACCATTTTATGTTTCTGTCAGCATTGTAAGAGAGTCTTATTTGTCTGCATCCTCACCAGCACTTGTTTTTTTTGTTTTTTGTTATAGACATCCTAGTGTTTGCAAGTGGTACCTCACTGTGGTTTTGATTTGCATCTCTCTAGCGACCAGCGGTGTTGAGCATCTTTTCTTGTGCTTGTTGGTCATTTGTATGTTTTCTATGGAGAAATGCCTGTTCCACGTCATTTGTCCATTATTTAATTGGGTTGCTTATCTTTTTGTTCTTGAATTGTAAGAGTTCCATATAAATTCTGGATACTAGACTCTTATCAGACATCTGATTGCAAGTATTTCTCTCATTCTGTAGGTTGTCTTTCACTTTCTTGATAAGGTCCTCTGTTGTACAAAAGTTCTTTCTTTTTTTTTTTTTTTTTTTTGCGGTACGCAGGCCTCTCACTGTCGTGGCCTCTCCCGTTGCGGAGCACAGGCTCCGGACGCGCAGGCTCAGTGGCCGTGGCTCACGGGCCCAGCCGCTCCGCGGCATGCGGAATCTTCCCGGACCAGCGCACGCCCCCATGTCCCCTGCATCGGCAGGCGGACTCCCAACCACTGCGCCACCAGGGAAGCCCGTGAATGATTCTTATCCATCATTTCAGCAAGAATCCAGCTTGGGAGGAATTAAATATAGGTGTCCAGTTGCCATCTCTCCCTGAAATCTGTCCCACAGCTCTTTCATTCACAGTAATCGTTCTCTTTGTTTAAACTATAGAATTTGGTAGCTTTCACATTTCTGGGGATGGGGTTGGTGGTGCTTTATATCACTTGTGACAGCTCTGTTCTCCTCAAGAGCACTGAACCCTTTTGCTTTCAGTAATTAGTTCTCACATCTCCCAAAATAGGCTTTCTTCCGAGATTCTAAGAGTCTCTATCACGGGAAATTCTGTTTGGACAGGATGTACATAAATATGGCTTTCCACGTGGTCCTTTCCTAATACTGGTGACAGAAGTCAAAGAAACATACACCAGCAATCAATTCTTGAAGGTACAAGGGCCGCGGTGAAGACATCACCGCAACAGC
>NW_020172141.1:3016645-3132144 GCF_003031525.2 Neophocaena asiaeorientalis asiaeorientalis | reverse complement strand
GCCCCGCTTACGTATTCACATCCATCCATAGATCCGGATAACTCTATGATGAGGCTCTGAAACACGTAGCCCCTACCCACTGGGATTGGCTTCTCTCTGGATCAATCTACGTTGCTATTTCGCTGGTTTCATAATAGAGGTCACCTCAGTAGTTATATGTCACGTAAACACTAAAGCAATGGGGATAGTGAAAAAACACTTCTACTTAATGCCGAAGGTGAAATTCAGTTCACAGCCAATTAAAAGACCCACATACAATAGACATGCTGTTTGCTAAAGAAATGCTTTTGGTGAATCTCCTTCTACTTCCCTTTGGCTACGTATTTGGCGACAATCAGAGTTTGTCTTCTCAAAAATGTGCCACAGATGAAAAGTATTTGTCCTTACAAAATAAAGTCAAGGAGAGAGTCCATTTATTTGTAGCCGTACTTTCACCTAGTTCTTGTGACAGTGACTTCAGGAGACTTTCTCATGGGGTCATCCTCCCCTGAACTTCGTGTCCTTGATTTACCCTCAAATCCTCAGCCTGATCCCCAGTGGACACCTGCTAGGTCTGTTATTTTCAGCTCACTTATGTGTCTAACTTTTTCATGTCCATCCTGATCAACACACATCAAGATACACCTGTGCCTTGCTATTAGTTTTTGAGTGAAAAATTGCTAACATGATCGACTAATCCATGTTGGCCAGCAAGACCTCCATAGCATTTGTGGCCAGTCCAAGTCATAAAAAAGAGAGTTTTAAGACTGTGAAATCATGGTCTGGATTTTCAAACTCTTGAAAACCTGTTTACTCATCCATTTCTGATTGCACTTACCATTTAGAGAGCAGAGACTGTTTTTTTATACCTAGGGAGACTCAACTCAAGTTATAATTCACATCCGGGTGCAAAAATTATAGGTACCATGCCTAGTCTTTCCTTGCTCAACTCGATACCTAAGATTATTTCTCAGTCAGAACTTGCTTCATACCTTTACCTCTGGATTGGCTATTCTTTCCCCATCAGCTCTTGGTCCTTAAGAGGAAAAAAAGGGAAACTTTATGACTGGACTTAGGCTGGATTTAATTTAAAAATAGATTCTCTGAAGCCATCTGAGGCTCCGTTTGGCTGTTTTAACCTTCCAGGTTTTCTCACCTGGGATCTCTTTTCTCCTTGTGCAGTCCTTGGTCCCAGGGATGTCCACCAGGTCAGTGCTCATCCCGACCTCTCTCCTCTTTCTGTCCATTTCCCTCCTAGCTCAGATTTTTACAAAACTCACTCTTTCTTTGGCTTCTTTTCCCACCTTAGTGCTGCTCTTGTCTGTTTCTGCTCTTCAAACTTATGTCTACTTTTTGCTGCGTCTAGTCCAGAGTATCCATTATTATCTAGCCATGTACAGGATGAGTTTCTCTGTTGTCCATCTACAGGATGACTCCATGTCAATTTATATTTAAAACAACATAGGTTTCCGCTATTACCCACAGTAATACCTGCCAATTTTGCCTCAATATTCACCAAATGGGAGTGGCTATTTTTACTCAGACAAAATAGGACCTTGGTCTTTGGACTGAGGGTGGAATACACCAATAATTAAGAGAAACTAGTGCCCTGGATTGGAAATTAGGCAACACATCATTGCCTACTGTGTACAAAGCTCTGTCTAGGGACTAAAGGCATATAAAAAGCTGTAAAAGACTTCATATCTCCCTTTGGGACACGTATGCTCAATTGAGGAGATATTTATGGAGGAGAGCACTTTAGATTCAACCCCATGACTGTGATTACCTAATATTTGAAACGTGTAGGACTAGAAAAGTAAGGTCTGCTTACTAAAAGAATGGAAGCTGCTCAAGGAGAACGTAAATAACTGAATCCTTTAGAAGAAAAAAAAATTAAATAGAAAACTTGGATGCACACTGACTGAAAGTGATGAAGAAGAAAGGCCAGAGCTCCAGAAGGTAGCTGGCGAGGGCAGCCAGATCTGCCCTCTAAGTTCGGTCAGATATGCACATAAAGCCTCAACCTGGCGACACCGAGGAAAGTCTGGCATCAAATGACTTCACAGCTTCTTAGATATCATGCATTGCTCCTCCACTTGCTAACAAGTGGGGTGGGTGTGGTCAGGTTCCCTTGTGGCTAGGCTATCAACAGAGTCCAAAGTATGGAGAGTCTGGGATTGAATGAGCTCATAGTATCGACAGTGAAATCAAGAAAGAGATTTTTAGTTATAAAAGCGGTTGGCATGATCCAACCTCAGCTCTCTATTAACTCGATTATGTCCAGGATGTGAAAGGGGATATGAAAATGTGCAGCTCATCCTGGGAGGTGCTGGATATTGAAAGCATATGTCAGGCGAGGGACAGGAGAATCTGAGGGGCAGACAGCGCATGTGTTAGTGACACAGAAAACCTCAGATGCAGCCAACACAGAGCAACTCTGTTATCTATGGTTAAAGGAGAGAACCAATAGAAATAAGTGTAGGACAGCAAATTCTGGAAAAGTAGAGGGGCCAGATGGTGAAGCTGCTGCTCTTCTAGTAAAAACACAAATGGGCATATGTTTTTGTTTTAGTGTAACCTATTCTACAACAGAGGAGGTACATGAAACAGGTGAACGGATGGTTTATCAAATGAGAAAAGGAGGCTGAGGAAGGGATGTTTAATAACAAGGAGCTGCTTACAAATACATGTCTATAAGATGATAAAGACAGGAGAATGAGGGGTAGAGAAAGAAACCTTCTAGAAGCTGTTTTTCATCCACTGGGAATGAGAGAGAGAGAGAGAGAGTTCTTTGAGGACCTGTTGAGTATCTGTGCATTTGGGGACAGTGTAAGATGCTTGTTGCTCATCAGGGGCGTTCACCCTAAATTGTGCAGTGAGAGGTATACGGTTTCTGGGAGGATGTATAGAGATGACCCTGAGTAAGACAACACAGCCATCATGCATTTTGTGTCATGGAAAAAAAAAGCAAACTAGATTTTTTATCAAAGAATCAATGACATTGAGAAAATTCGACAAAATGGAAAACAGTCTTTTCTTCGTGTTATTTTACGTGAAAAGGAAAGTCAGTCTGCTCTATCTTTCCCATATTGTCACTTCATCAGTTTTCCTTCACACCTGACAGGCTCACAGTACGTTGTTTCTCATAATAGCTGGAGGTTATAGACATTAAATGCTTTTAAAATATTAATTTAGTTACTAGGGCTGTATTCAAAGAATCTTTTTTTCCTCTTTGAAGACTCTTTGGATCACGTAGTCTTCATGAAATCTTTTGTATTTTTTTTCTCCTCCAAACCAATGGTAAACGTAAAAAAAAAAAAAAAAATTCCTTCATTTTCTTTTGTTACTTCTTCGCACTAAATTTCTTTTGTGATTTGGTCCTGCAAGCTTCTTTACTCCGACAATAAGGCTTTTCTCTAAGGAAACAAAAACAATAAAAATAACTTTTTAAATGTTACACGCAAGACATTGAAAACGAGGTTTTTAAAAGGAGAAAGGATCTGGGATACACGGAACACAATTCCTCCCAGGGCCATTTGCATCATAAAATGTAATTCATCAGCCATTATATCTGCTTGGTTCTCCAACTGATGGACACACTGATTGCAATAACCAGGGGACGCTGCTATTCATGGTACGTAATGAGCAAATTTCTGAGGCTCACTGCCAGTCACGGGTCAGGCAGAGGTCTGGAATTCCCAAAAACTCAGAAACCTAAGCAACACCACCACCACCTTGCAAAAAAACCCCAACGAACCAAACAAAAAAATACTCTCTCCTTTAGTCCCAGTTCTATCTGAATTTAGGGAAAGTTGTGATAGCTCTCTAGTCCTTTCTTATCAAATGTAGCTTACATAAGAGTTCAGACACTTCTTTCTGTATAACGAAGGGCATGGAATAGTGGAGTTTGAACGAGAAAGATAGTCCTTGAAGAATTGAAAGGATTGAGCTCAGAGTCTAAGTCGTCCTTGAAAAAAGTAAACCTCAAGAGACTAAATACAGTTACTAGTTCATTCCCAACACTGAAGGTCGTCTGAATCAACTACTTTTTTCCCCTCTTCTCACCATTGGCTTAATATCTAGACTGTGTAAAGACTTTAACTGCATATCATCATAGACAGACTCTAGAATTTTAGCAGAACTGAACAGGAATTTGTGTGTCTACACATCTAATTCTGGTTTACTCGGTTTAACTTATGCAAACACCCAGTCTTTCCTGCAGCTGTAGGTTATTTTTGTGGACTTCCATTAATTTTTCCCCTTTCTAACCTTATTATTAGAGGGTTAACTTGAGAGCATAGAGGCTGAAGGTTAAGAGGAAATGGTTTTCTAATACCTTGCACATAGACTTACTTCTAGGAGCACATATTTTTATTCCTGGTCCTGGTGAACTACCATGAGTAAAGAAGCAAAAAATTTTTTTAAATCCATTTTATTTCTTTTGGTAGAAAAATTCTCCATCTGTAGTTGCTAAATCAAAAGTCTGATGTGGATGAAGTGAAATATGTCCCTAAATGACTCCAAAATTAAAGAAAGATTTACTTGATGTTTCAAATGGATTTCACAAAACTTTTAAGGTTTTGCAAACTATCTTCAGAGTGTTGTTCTACGAACATGTGGAAGCGTGTGCCCATGTGCATGTCCGTGCACGCACACACACACACAATAAGTATGTACCTGGTTGACTTAAACGGTCAACTTAGTTAAAGAAGAAGTCATTTGAAAAAATAGCTTGATTGGTTTTGTATTCTGAATGATTAATAAAAATTCTTAAGGGTGTTATTTTGAGAAAAATGATATATATTCATGCCCCGTTGCTAGAAGTTATAGGGCTTCCATTCCATAATCTGAGATTTTCTTTCTTCCCCAAATTTTCTTTTAAGGGTTTTTAAATCAATGGAGTTTTCTTTCTCTGGTTTCTTTTTCAGTGTCTTATCCTCAAAATGAAAATTATCTCCTCTTTTGGACATTTAAATCTTACCTCTTTAAGGCATTGGCTGACAGGGTCCCCAAAGATTGCTTCTTTGTAGAGACAACTGCTCCAAATGCCCCTAGATTTGTTTTTGTCATTATGCAAAGGAAAACATAAAAGAGACAAGTGAGTCCTCAGTGCTTTGGGACATTTATTGATCTCAATAAGCCTTGCCGGAGGATGAGCTTCAAACGAGAAGTCGTCCTCGGAAGGCGCACGGTTTGTCAGGAGCAAATGCTTTTGAACGTGGGAATTAATCCTGCGTTACTGCATGGATGATTGATGTTTTCCCTCTGAAAGCACTGGGGCCCCTGTGAAATTTCTGAGGTCCAGTGGTATCGGGACAATGATAGTTCTGGCGCCATTGGTTTTGCTGTGAATTGGGTTCATGTTGCAAATATGTGCCATGTCAAAAATGGATGTTCTAACAATACCCGAGATCAGCAAGAGTCTCTCCCTTAGGCAGCACCACCTCAACAGGCTAAGAGAGAAAACACTCCGGTGGTGAACTTCATTCTTCTGTGTACACCACCTGTGTCTTCAGCGTACAAATCAGCATACAAATTTATGCATTTTGGGGGAGAGGCTAAATTCTTTTCTCTGTCTATCGATCAAGATTTTCTGGGCTGAAGAGAAAATCCAGATCAAGCTTGTTTGCAAGCAGAGAAGGGAATTTATTGGGTCAGGGAAACGGATATGTAGAAGTGCAGCAAGCTTCAGGCAAGGCTGGGACCAGAGCTCCAGCTACTTTTGTAGAACGCCACCTCTCTGCCCCGCTCTGTGTTGACTTCATTCACTCACAGTATGGCCACGAAGTTGACCACAGGCAGCTGTGGCTGACACGTTGCCAGTTTGGTAATCCTCGTGGAAAGAGAATGTACCTCCCAGCACCCCCAGCAAGAGTTCCACGATTGATGGGCTCACTTTGGGCCTGTGTCACCCCTGGGCAGGGGGTAGAAAGGAGAGTACAGGGGACTTACGTGTGTGGGGTGTGACCCACTTGAATCTCATAAACAGATTATTTCCCCACATGGATGCCATTCTGGAAAGTTTTAAAAATCCCATTACCAAGCTTCTAATTGCAGGGAACTTTATACCATACTCAGCTCGTTCCTTTTTAGCTTTTAATGAAATAGTTATGAAATTTGAGTCTATATGAATCTGTTAATTTGCAAAGAAGGAAATTTGTGTAGGCCATATTTTCTGACAGTCTAATATAATTTCTCTCACTGTTGTGGCCTCTCCCGTTGCAGAGCACAGGCTCTGGGCGCGCAGGCCCAGCAGCCATGGCCCACGGAACCAGCCGCTCCGCGGCATGTGGGATCTTCCCGGACCGGGGCACGAACCCGCATCCCCTGCAACAGCAGGTGGACTCTCAACCACTGCGCCACCAGGGAAGCCCTGTTGCATTTTTAAATATGTATAAGTTTCTTTTTAAACTTCAAAGCACTTGGAAAAAACCCACAAATACCTCTCAAATTAACCCTGAGTAAAAGGGAATCAATATAGATGTAGAATTATCCATTTCTACAAACAAAACAGAATATTTATTTTGGTAGGAAATGATAATTCAAGTCCCATATCTGGGCACTAAGGATGCTCTCTTTACTGGACTGGTCATGGATCTCTTCAGTAGACAAAAGTAGGGGAAAAAATGTATATTTTACATGTAACATAAAAAACCTCATAAGTTTGTATCAAAATTTACAATTCAAATTTGTGTGTACAGGATTGTTTTTTTTTTTAAAAAAACCTCTTGTGTTTTTGTGTGTGTATATCTCTGTATCATCTATCTGTCATCTCTGTCTATTATCTATCTATCTACCTATCTATCTACCTTTTTTCCAGTTGCTCTAGAGATTAAAAGATACATTTCACAACTTATTTAGAATCAGTATTTTACCACTTCAAGTGTCATGTAGAAATTTTACCACCATGTAGGTCCCTTTGCTCTCCTCACCTTATATATTATATCATTTATTAAAAACTCCACCTGTGTTATAATTTTTACTATTAGCTGTCAAATATATCTTAAAGAACTCAAGAGAAGAAAAATAGCCTGTTATATTTACACATATTTACTATTTCTGTTCTTTCATTAAGTTTTCAATTATTAAAATTTCCCTTCTTTTTACCTTCTGTTTCCCTTAGGGCACTATTTTTGTTTGTTTATTCTCTCTGTGTTCTCACTATTTTAAGTTTTTATTTTTTGGTTTATAAATCTCGTCTGAGTTTTGGCACCTCATTTCTGAATATTCCTAATTCTGATTTATCTCGCATGATATACTTAATGCCTTTTATCTTGTTTTTAAATGAGCCGTTACCGTTTAGATATGTTTTGAGGCATGTGTCTTTTGGCGTGCTCTCATTGTTGATGTAACGGTATTAGTAGGTTTCTGGCTACCTTTCATCTTATGATAAATTTTTATGGGATGGTTTCTGCTTCCAGACAGAATTTTGTAACTAGAACTGGACCAGTCCTCCTACAAGTAAACAACTATAAAATTGCTAAAAATAGCTGAGGCAGTTGCGAGAAAAGGGAGACCCATAGGATGAGCCCTCTAATTGCCTAGCTTCTTTTCCTTCGGACGCTTTCCTGACTAAAGCACAGAGAACTGGACTCTGAACAGAGTCTGGTAGTTTTGCTGAGCTCAGGAAGAAAACAGCAGAATTCAGAGCAGCTGAATGGACGGGATCTGGGCACAGAGTAAGAGAGGGGGTGGAGCTCTATAGAGACTCAGGCCTGGAAGACTGTGCCCCAGGATCTCCTGTGAGTCCTGCTGAGGAATATACAGCACGTAGGACGGTGAGTCTGTCCAGGGCTTAACAAATAGCAGCTGCTTTGGGGGCTAAGATAGAACAGATACTAGAAGTCAAGCAGCGCTGGGGGAAGAGCAGTGCCAGAGGGGTATGTGATTTATGGCGCTAACCGAGCAGAGAGATCTTCTTAACAATTCATTAATACCTTGGCATCTAGCTGAAATGCCACCAAGCCTATGCCTTGAGAATAAAAACTAACCTTTAGGATAAGACTAACTCCAGATTCCCCATGTGTCCTGCACTTGCCCGCTGGCTTTATTGCGGTTGCAGGAAGTTGCTGAGGGCAGGGCGTACCTGTGGACTCAGTGATGCAGGCGAGGAGCCCTGGGGATGGGACATGCCTGCTGCTGTAGTGAGGCTGGGAGAGGGTACTGGGGTGGGGAGCACGTCGGTGGCTTTAGAGAGGCAGGAGAATATTGCTGGGTGCGGGGGCAGGTATGCCTACAGCTTTACTGAGGCAGAGGAAGAATGCTAGGGCAGGGCACACCCATGGCTTTAGTGAGGCCAGTTCAGTGACTGCAACGACTCTAAGGTTTGGCCTACAGAGAAGAGCGATCACCCAGCTCTTGACGATGCTGGGGCTCCCTCCACAAATGTATTTCCTAAAGTTGGTAAAAAAAAAAAATGTCTTCTGGACCTTCTCAGTGTGGGTGAGTAGGTCTTCAATGACAGGTCCACTCTCCATTCCAGTCTCCCTAAGGCTTGAGGCCCCTCCTCGACACTGAGCCAAGGCACGGCCTGCATTTCCAATTAGGTCACTGTGGGCCAGCTTTGGTGCATGTTTCAGCCAACTAGCCAAACAGAGCCTTTTGTAGCTCCCGGAGTTACAGCCATAAATGTAGAATCTCTGCCCAGTGAGCCCGTATCAATGGATTCAGCCTGATCCAACTTGATGTTCCTTTCACCATTGTCCTTCCCACACGTGTTCTCCAGATTTCTTCTGTATAAATGAGCAAACTCAAGCGGTTCTCTTGGAGCGCGGCGCACTTCCTGATGGGCTGTGCTCTGGAGCTCACCTTTAGGGGCTCGCTGGGACTTGAGTCTGCTTATGGATCTAGAAGCAAAGAGGGTGGGGTGGGGGGAGTGGGTCCTGGGGAGGACCGGGATTGTCTTGAGTGGCGGCTGTTGCAGGAGAGGTCGTTACGGCTTCGTCAGGTAATACGGGTGAACCCGCTCAGCAGAGGTGGAGCGGCTGCTTCCACTGGGGGTGAGGAGGCTGCTTCTGCCAGCAAAGCAGAAATGCTCATCAGCGTCTCGGGGCTTAGCACCCCCAGCCTCATCAGGCTCTTCCAGTACGTCCCCATCTCAACTTACAGGACTCCATTTTTCCTCGGTCAACGCCCTCACCTTCACCGCAGACATCGTGGGAGGCTGGAAGTTCAGCCTGCTTTGTAATGCATGTCGAGACTGTGTGTCTGATTTCCAGCCATCTTAGCCTCACAGCTGAATGAGATAAGGGTCCCCTTTAGGGCACACGTGGAAGCTTTTAGGTCATGTATGTGGCACTTGAGCTGGGATTCCAATCCCTGAGCTCGTCCTTTTTTTGTTCACCACTATGTCCAGTGACATGAGGTATAACCAGCCAATCTCATTGCATTTATTAGTTTTCCAGAAATGTTTGAAGGTATCGTATACACAGTCACCCAGTTCCTTGCCTTTTATAAGTGGTTGATAAGGAGCATCCAGTGGAGATATTTTACGTATGTCGATTGTCAGATCGTGCCACGAACTGTAAACATACCGGTGCTTTGTTTAGTACTTGAAATCAAGCCATTAGTGCCTTTAAACCTAATCAGATTAGAGCTCCAATTCCTGAAACTCCAGAAACAATTCAGGAAACTCATCCTTAAAATTCTGTTTCTCTAGAACCACTCTTGGTACCCAAATCTGTATTAGTCAGGGTTCTCTAGAGAAATAGAACCAGTAAGATGTACACGGTTAGACTGTGTGCTTAAAATATGTGAATTTCACTGTATGTAAAGTACATATCAATAAAGCTGAATACATTTTTGTGGAATTTGATGTAAATATTTTCTCTTGTTCATCATTAGATGAACTTAGTTCATCTAAAAGTTTGAAAGACGTGTGGTTCCAAGTAGGTTTTCTAACTTTACAGTACTCCATTTTCTCCTGTTTCTGTGAAACAATTAATTAAATTGTTGAAAAACATGGTGGCATGAAATGTCTCCTCTCTCCTCCACGTCCTCTCTTTTATTTACCTTCTCTTTCCTTTTTCTCTCTTGCCCTTTTTTCTGGTCACTTTTGATCCAAATTCTAGTCGTTTCTTCTCAGTACAGGGCCCTGTCCTGGAAGGGTGCCCTGGCAGGTCGGTTCTGAGGGGTCACAACAACCTGACCACTCCAGCTCCTTCTGACCTCAGGCCCCTTGAACTCACCCGCTGCTGTAGTGGGTATTACCTGCCCCTCTCAGTTTCATCCGCTGCTCTCAGATTGGCCAGCCTGCTTTCCAAGGAGTTTCTGTTATGGGCTGAATTGTGTCCCCACAAAATTCATATGTTGAAGTCCTAACCCCCAGTACTCATCATGTAACTGCATTTGGAGATAGAGCCTTTAAAGAAGTCATTAAGGTAAAATGAGGTCATGTGGGTGGGGCCCCAATCCAATCTGACTGGTGTCTTTATAAGAAGAGGAGATTAGGACACAGACACACACAGAGGGAAAAACACATGAGGACACAGGGAGAAAGATGGCCATCTACAAGCCCAGGAGAGAGACCTCAGAAGAAGCCAACCCTGCCAGCTTAGACGTCTGGTGTCCGGAATTGTGAAAAAATAGAAGTCTGGTGTTTAAGCCCCACAGTGGGTGGTACTTTGATATGGCAGCCCTAGGAGACTCACACAGTCTCTTTTGGATATTTCAGGCTTTCCTGTCCCAAGTCCCTCAGACACTGCCCTGATGCTTCCTCTTCCGTGTATGGACCCAGGTACTGTGCAGTCTTATGTTTGTCATGGTTGGTACTTAGACGGGTTTTGGTCTTTGTGGGGATAACTTGTCACTTAGGTTTTTTTTTTTGGCTGGGTTGGGTCTTCGTTGCTGCGCGCGGGCTTTCTCTAGTTGAAGCGAGCAGGGACTACTCTTCGTTGTGGTGCGCGGGCTTCTCATTGCGGTGGCTTTTCTTGTTGCGGAGCATGGGGTCTAGGCGCACGGGTTTCAGTAGTTGTGGCACGCAGGCTCAGTAGTTGTGGCTCGCAGGCTCAGTAGTTGTGGCGCATGGGCTTAGTTGCTCTGCGGCATGTGGGATCTTCCCAGACCAGGGCTTGAACCCGTGTCCCCTGCATTGGCAGGCGGATTCTTAAACACTGCGCCACCAGGGAAGTCCCTGTCACTTAGTTTTATGAAATGGTTTCCATGGATTTTTGCTTTGGCTATCTGACTGCCCTGTTTTTATGTAGGTATTCAGAGACATTCAGAAAATATTGAACTTCCCCCTTTCCTCTTCTCAGCAACCCAGAACTCTTCACACTCTAAATTTTTAAATAAAAACTCAATGTTTCTCCCTGATTAAAAGCATTGAGACCCAACTGGGGAAAATACGTGTTTCTTATGACATGCAAAATATTTATTTTCTTATACCACTAAAAATAAAACAACAAAGGAGGTACTCTTCAATAAAAAAAGGTAACTTACAATGGCCAGATGTATGA
This sequence comes from Neophocaena asiaeorientalis asiaeorientalis, assembly GCF_003031525.2. Classification (NCBI taxonomy): domain Eukaryota; kingdom Metazoa; phylum Chordata; class Mammalia; order Artiodactyla; family Phocoenidae; genus Neophocaena; species Neophocaena asiaeorientalis. The sequence continues at coordinate 3,120,709 of NW_020172141.1, read as the reverse complement.
AATATATTAATATATTTAACTTCACTACTTAGTAAAGAAATGCAAATTCATATATATGTGTGTGTGTGTGTATATATATATATATATATATATATATATGGTGGTGAGAGAAGCAAGTTTATAATGGTGAGAGAAGCAAGTTCAGTTTTTTTCAGCCAGGGATGAGAATAAGTTGCCCCATCGTTGTATAGCCATTTGGAAATATACCCCAAAATTGAAAATGCACATATGCTTGGTGTAGTAATTACAATTGTGTGATTTATCCACATTGCCATTACAAATGTGAAAATATATATATAATTAAATGAAAAGGCTAGTAGAATGGTATCCTCTTAGTTTTCTCTTCATCCAGAGATTTCTATCCTAAACACAAAAATGAGGACAAGCGTTGGTGTTTGATCAATTAGGATGCAATATGCAAGTGCTCAGGGGGTCTATGTCTTATTTCCCTTTTTCTCAGCTCTTCCTAGGACCCTAGGCTCCTGCTTTACACCTAAACCAAACCAGGCATATTGCAAATGCTTATCCATGGTCCACGTGGAAGCATCAGTCCTTTCACTTCGAGATAGTTAAAGCATAAGTCCCACTTTCCTAAGAGTGGACAGTGGAATTACCTCTAAAAACAATGGTGTGCGATTCTCTGTGTTCTAATCTAGAATCACCTAGTCCACAAATTTGCAAACAATAATCCTACATTTGCACGAATTTACTGAAATGAGAGACAGGACAATGGAAAGTGTTGGTTGTAGAATGCTGTAACATACATAAAATATCTTATTTTTTAAAAGGACCATTATTCTGTTAGTCTGTTAATGTTTTTCTTTAATCCAGCATTGATGCTCTGGGTAATGATGATTTCCTAGGACATGGGATGGATGGGGCCTTTACATTTTTTCTCATGCATACTTTTACCTGGATTGCTCTCTGCTCATCCTTTTCTGAGGGCAGTGCCTAAAATGTCCTTGAAGTCTCTCTTTTCCATTGTCTCAGAGGTCCTAGCAGGAACCAAGGACATGACCATCTGAGCATCATTCATAAAGGAACGGTTGTCGGAGGGAGCTCAGTCGGTCATTACATCAAACAGTGAGGATTGTGGGCGTGAGCCTCCAGATGAGCTTCATTCTGTTCACAGACAACGACTTTGTCTCAAATTTATGACTACAAATGACCTTGCCAGGGTGTGGAGAACTCAGGGTTAACTTACACCTCTCCTGGGGAACCAACAGTTCCTCCAAACCATGTGCTATGTTCCTCCTCTTTTGCTTAATGTGAGTAGATTACAAAAGGGAGGATTATCCAGAGAAAAAAGCCCACAAGCCCTGCAGCAGACAACCTGAAATGGAGGTATCCTCGCTGCCTGCCTTGTTCTCCGGACTGACAAACTACAAAGAGTACACTTTCTGCTTTGAAATTCCCCAGACCTTTAAGAAATTCAGCCGACTATTTAACTACCCTGTAAAATCTGATGTTAAACCACCAGCAAAAAGTTTGAATTACGCAAGTTTCCATAAAAGCATTTTTCTCACCAAACATTCATTTTATTATCCTTTTTTTATGGGAGAACTGAAATAGCCAGATCTCAGGTCCTGCCTGCCATTTGGCCAGAACAGCTCGAGACCCAGGTCAAGGTTGATGCTGACAACTCAGCAGACACATCTCTTAAAAAGCCCTTCTCTCAGAGTTTATCTTAGGACAGTGTGCCTCTTGAAGACTAAAGGCTAATATTTGATTTAGGGATGATTGATGGGAGGATATTGTTGTATCCAAAGTGTTTCCCATGGGCATGAGGAGAAAGCAAAGCGTGTCATGATGTGAATGCAGACATGGGTCAGAACACGGGGGAGGTGAGGATGCACAGATGTAACTCCTGGGAAAGAATCCAGCTGTGGCTCTATGTAAGGAGGTAAATTGGCTTCAACTCCCACCCCCCAGAGTTGAAGAGGTGAACAAGTAAACCCAGAGAGCCAACTCTGGGCCAGCACCAGGCACTTGCTGTCACATGTATTTTCTCATTTATGGTAGATGAACCTGGAGTGATGGTGTGTGGTTTTCTCCTGTCTGGTGGCTTTGGCTGGCATATTATTACCTACTGTAGAGCTGGCAAAGAGGAACAGACCTTCTTTATCTATCTTTTCATAGAATCTTGTGACAACTCCCTACTGTAAGTGTCCACAGAGTGCCAAACAAAAATAAATGCTACATGTAGTCATTTTAAGTGGGGTTTAAATGTTACACTGGAGTTTCCAAGAATCAGCTGTAAGATTCTGACTTTTGGCTTATAGATATTACAGCTGCATCTGAATTTTCCTCTGAGTAACTCCATGTCCCTTCCCTTTTATTTTGGGTTCTACCAATAGGTAGTTTTGTCTCTGAGATGAAAGTAATGTGTATCTTTTTTGATGGATAAATAGGCACTTGTAAAGATGCAAAATCAAGACGACTAAAAATTTCTGAGATTCCAAGGGTCAAAAAGAAAAATGGGAAGCTTTTATTACCTTCTGGAACTCAAATGAAGATTTGAAAAATAATAATTGAGGGCAGTAAGACATCACAATATCTGGTCAATGAGTAAAAGATTCATGGGCAAAATATTCATGAAGGTATCTGTAAATGTAAGGCAATATTGCTCATGACGGATATTTATCTTTATATAGGTACAAGCAATAAGAACAAAATAAAACCATGAACAGCAGAATTATTTGAAAATAGTCAAATGTGTTTTATCTCCACAGTTCCAGACACCACAAATTTTAAAATGCAAAGGATCGAGTCTGTTTCTTACGTTGTAAAATGATCTGGTTTTTTTCTTTCTTTCAACAAATACTTGAGTACCCACGTGACCTAGGAATTTTCTAAGTGTTGGGGATACAGAATCAGATACGATCTTGATACTAAACAGCAATCACGTGAATAAATTACAGCAGGATGAGCTCCCTGCATGAGCAGTAAAATGTTGTGAGGATACAAAGGATGGAGGGCGGGCAATATCAGGCGCATTGGAGAAGACCGGCGTGCAAATGCACGTCTTAGTCCATTCAGGCTGCTGTAACAGAACCCCATGGGCTGGATGCTTTATAAACAACAGAACTTTGCTTCTCGCAGTGCTGGAGGCTGGGAACCCTATGATCAAGGCGCCGGAAGATTTGGTGTCTGGGGAGGATCTGCTTTCTGATTCACAGATGACTGTCTTCTCTCTGTGTCCTCACATGATGAAAGGGGTGAGGGAGGTCCCTGGGGTCTACTTATAAGGGCACTAACCCCATTCACAAGGGCTCAACCCTCATGACCTCATCACCTTCCAAAGGCCCTACCTCCTAACATCCCATTGGGGGTTAGGATTTAACGTATGAATTTTTATGGGGACACAAACATTTTGTCTAAAGCAAAGTGCTGCTTCAACAGACCTCAAGGAAGAGGAGTTACCAGAGAAAGGGTTTGGGGAGGAGGATGGGGAGGCCCAGGCAGAGGGACTGGCATGTACACATCCCACGTTTAGAAGAAACGTGTCGTGTTTTTGCAAGTAAAATAATCCATTGGGCTGGGTTGCAGCGACAGAGTGGATAAAAGCATGGATCAAGACAAGGCAAGAAAGGCGAGTTCAGTCGGGTAAGGTTTTGTCGATTGCATTAATATTTTTTGCCATCGTCTAAAGCCTAGGAGACATTTAAATATGTTTAGAGAGGTTGAGTGGGCAAATATTTCCAGTTATAAAGTTAATTTTAAATTTCCCCCAATTCAAAGCAGCATAGGACGTAACTTGAAGCTATTTATTCATTCTCCTCTAAGTTTTATGGATCCAGTTGGTAGGACAGAGAAGAAGAAATTATTTAAAAGTGCATTGCGTAAGCTATGAGTCATTCTTCCTCAAGTGGACAAATCATTACAACTTCTATTTCATAGATTTCTTACTTTGGAATGATCCCAATCCTTTTTAGTATATTCAGTCCTGGATTTCAGTAACAGTTGACAAACCTGCACAGAATTTTGTAAGTTTAGAGGAGTTGTCAAGAGCCTGGACCAAAATCTATATAAATTCAGTACAGTTAATTCCAAAGAAAGTGAGAAAGAGAGAGAGAGAGACAGAAAGAGAGAGACAGAGAGAGAACAATGTTTCCTGTGTATATTGGCTATTTGTATATTTTTTTGGAGAAATGTCTATTCAGATCCTTTCCTATTTTTAAATTGGACTGTCTTTTTTTTAAAACAATTTTTTTTGATGTGGACCATTTTTTTTAAAGTCTTTGTTGAATTTGTTACAATATTGCTTCTGGTTTATGTTTTGGTTTTTTGGCCGTAAGGCATGTGGGATCTTAGCTCCCTGACCAGGGATCGAACCCGCACCCCCTGCATTGGAAGATGAAGTAACCACTGGACCACCAGAGAAGTCCCTGGGTTGTCTTTTTACCGTTGAGTCATAGGAGTTCTTTATATATTCTAGATACAAGCTCTTTATCACATATATGATTTGAAAATATTTTCTCCCATTCAGAGGGTTGGCTTTTTTACTTTCTTGATGATGTCCTTTGAAGCACAGAAGTGTTCAATTTTGATCTCCAATTTACTTTTCTTCTGTTGCTTTTGCTTATAGTTTCTTATCTAATGCCGAATTCAAGGTCACACAGATATACACGTTTCTTTTAAGAGTTTTATAGCCTTAGCTCTTACATATAGGTCTTTAATCCATTTTGAGTTAATTTTTGTATATGGTATAAGGTTAGGGACCAACTTCATACTTTTTTTTAAAAAATAAATTTATTTATTTATTTTTGGCTGCGTTGGGTCTTCGTTGCTGTGCGCAGGCCTTCTCTAGTTGCGGCGAGTGGGGGCTACTCTTTGTTGCAGTGCGCGGGCTTCTCACTGCGGTGGCTTCTCTTGTTGTGGAGCATGGGCTCTAGGCAGGCAGGCTTCAGTAGTTGTGGCACGCAGGCTCAGTAGTTGTGGCTCACAGGCTCTAGATCTCAGGCTCAGTAGTTGTGGCGCACGGGGTTAGCTGCTCTGCAGCATGTGGGATCTTCCCGGACCAGGGATCAAACCCGTTTCCCATTGGCAGGTGGATTCCTAACCAGTGCGCCACCAGGGAAGTCCCTCAACTTCATACTTTTATGAGTGGCTATCCAGTTGTCCCAGCAGCAGTGGTTGAAAAACTATCCTTTTCCTGTTGAATTGCCTTGGCACTCTTGTCGAAAATCAGTTGACCATAAGTGTGAGGGTGTTTCTGGACTTTCACTTCTATTCCATTGACTTATGTCATTACATAAGTACCACACTGTCTTGATTACCGTATCTTCTTAGTAAATTTTGAGGTTGGGAAATGTGAGTACTCTAGCTTTTTTAAAAAACATGGTTTGGATATTCTGGGTCCCTTGAATTCCAAATGAATTTTAGGACCAGCTTGCCAATTTCTGCAACCAAGCCAGCTGGAATTTTGATAGGGGTTGCCTCGAATCAGCAGATCAATTTTGGGCGTCCTGCCATCTAAACAGTATTATTGTCTCTGATCTATGAACATGGGCTGTCTTTCTGTTTATCTGGGTCTTTAATTTTTTCAATAATGTTTCTGTAGTTGTCAGAATAATCATTGCACTTCTTTTGTTAAATTTATTCCTAAGCATTTTATTCTTTTTGGAGGCTATTGTACATTGAATGTTCTCAATTTCATTTTAAGCTTTTTCTTTGCTACCGTATAGAAATACAATTGATTTTTATGTATTGATCTTGTATCTTGGAACCTTGCTAAGCTTGTTTATTAGTTCTACTAGTTTTTTTTTTTTTAGTGGATTCCTTAGGGTTTTCTATAAATAAGATCATTTCATCTGCAAGTAGAGCAAGTTTTACTTCCTCCTTTCCAATCTGGATGCCCTTTATTTCATTTTGTTGCCTAATTGCCTTGGCCGGCTTATCCAGGATAATGTTAAATAAAGGTGGTGAGAGTCGACATTTTTGTCCTTTCTATATCTTAGGGGAAAATATTCAGTATTTCACCATTAAGTCTGATGATAGCTCTGGGTTTTTCATATATTTTCTTTATCAGGTTAAAGAAATTGCTTTCTATTCCTAGTTGCTTAGTATTTTTATCATGAAAAAAACATTATGTCAAGTGCTTTTTCTGTGATTAATGAGATATGTTTTGAAGGTTTTAATTTAATGTTTGCCAAAATCGGAAAGATTTGTTTAAATGACATGATGACCTCAGTCCAGACTTAGGCATGCTACGGGTAGGGTGAAGGTTTTGGAATGAATGAAAAGCTACAATAACCAAATTGTCATATGGCAGAGTGTGAAAAATGTTCACAAAGCAGCTGAAAGGTCAGATGCAGTCGTGTTTTAAAAGAATAGTACACTGTGACTAAGAATGCTGAGATAGCTCGCTCAATATAAGAAGATCTACTGGCATTATCTTTTAGAAGTCAAAAGAGGAAATCCTCAGTACTTATGATTATCTATTGCTGATTTAAAAAACATTTGGCAAAATTTACATTGATAATAATTCAATACATTGCAGTAGTGAAGCCAGCTATCTGCTAACGTAGCAGTAGCACCCTTAGGTTGACACAGAGAATGTATAACAAGCATTTCACTTAGCTCTGAGATACTTGAAACATATCTATTAAAATTTGGGTCTCATTATTTTCATTATTATAAGGGTTACTCAGTATTGTTCTTACAGTCTCAACACATGAAAACAAAAATGTATAAATATTGGAAAAGGAGACAAAAGTATTATTTTCACATGACTTAATTGTATACCCAGGTAATCCAAGGGCCAACTGGGAAATGGCTAGAGTGAGATTTCCTGTTAAAAGAACAAAACGTCAATACTTCTCCCATATATTAGCCATACAAAAGGGAGACAGCAATGGGAAAATGCATTTATAATGGGTAACATGACAAATAAAATAATGTTCCTGGAAATATGGAGACACCAGAAGTACTGATACCTGTCTGAAATGGTCCAAGGTAAGCTAAATAGCACAAAGCCTTAATAGGCCTTGAAAGTAGGGAAGTATGTCTCATGCCCCAAACTTTGAGGATTTTGCCATAAACACATAGTACAGATAAGACCAGATTTAATGACTTCACAAAAGCCAAATGATCATTCTTCTTCATGCAAAAGAATTTAGCACCTTGGCAAATAAGCAGAGAAAATCCTGGTGGGAGGCCAAATTAGAATTGGACCTTCTAATTTGGAGGCGCAAAGTGGGAGGGTGGGATAACTTTGTCTAGAGACCCCCTTCCCTTTGCAGAACGATACGTTCAGAGACAGCTGCACTGAAGACCTGAGAGCAGAGGTGATGGGACCTCATGTCAACGGCGGGACTCTCCCCAAGTGGCCCATCGCTTCCTTGGACGTCTGGCACTTTCTCCAAAACAGAGGCTTTGGCCCTCAGTCGACAGAACTCATAACCAAAAAAGACATTTATTTGATCACCTAAACAAAGTAACCATAAACAAAACTAAAACAAATGACGTATTGAATACATTTGCAACAGGATTAGAGGTAGAGCTAATATTGTTAACATTAATGTACAAGGACCCCTTACAAATGAGTTTAAAAATCACCCAGTAAAAAATGCACGAGTCTATATAAGTAGACAAGCAGTGAACACACACGCACGCATAGACAGAGGAACCAAGACATGAAAAGATGCTGCTCTTCATTCCTCATCAAAGACAGTTGTGTAAACACTGAGGATTCATTGAGTCTGTCATTTGACACATCATTTAAATGATTTAAATGCTGTAATACTGAAAAGAGTACATATATGACCGGTGGGGTGAAAATTGCAACAACTTACCCAGAGGGCAGTTTGACAGATATTCCAAAAGTCTTTCAAATGTCCTTTCCCTGACCCAGTGATTCTACTTCAGGAAATCGCAACTGTCCCTACACAGCATAGATTTAGTTTAGGAATGTTCCCCGTAGTGTGGTTTGCACGGTGAAAATTTGGAAACCATTTACATTCCCAACAGTATGAACTGGTTTAAAAGGTTAGAGAACTCCCATATAAATACCAAGGAGCGATTAAACTATGGCAGATGAATATTTGATGTTCAAAGAAGAGGTTCTTGATAAATTCAAAATCCATCTTAAAACATGGCTTTATAGACAGACATACACATGAGAGTCCAGCAGTGCTAACAGAGTTTTTCTCTTGGTAATGCATCTTTATTTTGTTTTACTTAGGAGCAAAAGGAATAAAAGTTTGTAAATAAAAACGGAACAAGTATCGTTTAGGAGAAGGTGGGCCACTTGAAATGGAAACCAGCTATTTTTGCAGGGCTGGTCTCAAGGGTCCATTACAATTTGCCCCAGTCAAAGAAAAAGTGTCAGTGTCCAGACTTCACCAAGGGAGGAATTTGTTTGGTTTGGACTTCATTCACTGTGTCAAGAGATCTACTTATTCTCTTTCTAAGTGGCTCTTCAAGCTTGAACTCAAAACAGGAAGGGCAGTCTCTGGATAATGCGCTGCTTGCTAAAATGCTTAGTGACTCGAGTCTGTTGCTTTTTACTGTGGTGCCTGTTGTTTGGACTGCAGTCAAATCAATCCTGAACAATGCACGGAAGCAAACAAAAGGAGGAGGTGCCAGCTCAGGATGGGAGAGGCTTCCCGGTGATGGACGTGTCATTGTCTGCCTCTTCAAGGCAGCCAGGACTTCTGCAAAGAGCAGCGGGGAGAGAGGAGAGGAGGAGGAATTTAAGGGGCCCTGGGTGGGCAGCCTGGCAGAAAGTGTGGAGCGGAAACTGCAATGCCCTTTCTTAACTACCCTCGGAAGTCACATACCATCACCTTCTTCGAACTCTCTTGGTCACAGAAGACTAGCCCTGATTCAGTGCAGGAGAAGGTTACACATGGGTACCGGCTGGCGAAGATGACTGGGGACCACCTTGGTGACTGCGACCAAAATAGGCCAGGTCCTCTGCATTATGTCTTTTCATTCTCACCTACCTTGTGGTGACATATGGGAAAGATAAAGCCCAGAAGCTGCTAAGTGACAGAGCTAGGATTTAAACTGAGGGCTTTCTTCTCCAAAGTCCATGCTATGCCCACTGCACAGCGAGCTCCCGGGCAGGTAGCTCTGTTTACATCACCTGGGACTTTGGAGGAAAGACACGAGGCATCAGGAGAGCCAATGGACTTGGCTTTGCAGGACTAGTAAATGCCTGAATAGGGGTTTACTCCCAAGACTAGTCAAGTTCCACTGGTAGTTTGAGCTCATAGGGAATATGGGAAGGGAGGAAATGAGATGATGTGAGTGGACGGGCTTGGAAATGAGCCACATGTTGGATGGGCAGGAAAGGGGTGACAGGCAGGAGAGCAGAAAAGAGTAAACGTGTTGGAACCAAGGCCAGAGGGGCCCTGCTTGAGCCAGGCGGTGGCCACTTTAAGGGGATGTAGGGCCTGTGGTTATGGAGACGAGGAGGGTATGTGGCAGTGATGAGGAAGATGGTTGCAGTGAAGTTGCGTGTAACGCTAGCGTGAGGCTACGGTTGGCATAGCCCCTGAGTCCAGGTGTGTCGGCTTCCCTGATAACGATCGGAGGAGCCACTTCTGCGCTGTCCAGGCTGTGACAGAGATTAGGTCCCAAAGGGCCCCCCCAGGCAAAGCTTTTGCACCTGGAAGAACCTTGAAACAGACGCACTACCTCCCTTGCACGTCTGGACTCTTCTGAAGTTAGGCTTGTTCCGGAAAGCACTCCATCCCTCCCTTCTGAGGTTTCTCACATGGAGAGCTCAGTGGATTTTAATTGTAACTTGTCTGTGATGGTTATATTTGCTTGGGAGAAACTGCACAAGCCCCTGAAGTTTCCTGCGGGACACACCTACTGAGGACGGCTGGACTGGGAGTGGGGGGAGAGTTCCTCTTTCAGAAGTGATGGTGCAGCCGAGGCGCTAGTACCTGCTTTTAGCTGTAGAGAAAATATTCCTCAAATGGAAACAGATGAAGAGGGCAAATGGCAAGCCTGTAGCTCTGGTGCTCTTCTTCCCCCATTAACCAAGGCTAAAAGGCAGGCCTGGAAATCCCTTTTCAAGAGCTGCCAGTGACACAGCTTCATGTTAATGTACTACAAGTCCTTACGGGCACACGCTTGAATTCATTTTTTCATCTGAATTTCTGAGGTCAGGGGACCCAGTGCAACTTTTAACTTGGCCAGCGTCTTGACAACCAGGCCGCTGGATTCTGAAGTATGCCATTAGTGGAATGTGTGCTTTTCATCTTTGTTCTCTAAATCTACTTTTTATTTGCCTGCATAAAGGGGAGAGAGTCCCTTTAATGTTGTGTGGATAAAAGCCACAAGAAAGAGATAAAGCATGGCCCACGTACTGGGCCCTTAGGGGTAGACAAGCAAGGAGTTCGGGAGGGCCCTTTTCACCAAAGAAAGGCACTAGTTGAGACAATTACAGACAAGACAATTGTGGTTTAATTTGCATTCATGGAGGACTGTCCCATTGTGTAGGAAGAGATTTTGGCAATGACAGATGAAGGCCGGTGTGCATCTATAACCCACAGTCTAACACGTGATGATGAAGACATAAATGTGGTTGTAAAGCTATTCGCTGCTGGCCCTAGACATTCACCAGAACCACCAGGCATGGCTTAAAGCAGAGTGTTTTGCCTGTCTTCCTGCTTCCTCCAAATTCTTTATCGAAAGCCAAGAACGCATTGCCCTTTGGATGATATGCAATTCACTCTGCATATATTTCTTTTCTGCCCTGGCGTTGATTTCAAGGGGCCCGATCGTGGATGTTCCCGCTGTGGCCTTTCTCATCTGACTGTGTCCCATTACTCCTACTTAACTACTTCTAAGACCAACAGAAGGCACAATTCATCCCTCTTCTTGTTAAGTTTGAGAATGTGGGTTTTTTTTTAAATTACCTCAGCAATAAGCACGATGAGAATTTTATGAAGGTGGACAGAGCCCTCCCTTTATCCTTTAAGTTCCAAAGCTGAGTTGAGGGCAGTGAGATCATTTTCCAGGGGGAGAAATCAGTAAGCCTTCACCTTTTTCCCTGACGCCTTACTTTGTCCTGAGCTTTCAACATCAAGCCACCGCACAGATGGGCAAACAGAGACTCGGGGCACCGGCAGCGGCAGCGTAAGGCAGCCCTGAGGGACGTTCCTAGTTATAAAATCCAGTAGAGTTTTCTAACATCTGTTAACGAGCTGCAATCCTGAGGCTAAATGAAAACCAAGCCCGGATAACTTTTACCTTTCATTCACAATAGGGAGAAGCTATTTTGACGTTTGTGTAGCCCCAGGGAGGGCTTGTTCTCCTGAGCTGAGATTTAAAGTACTATCGAATGTGCTCCATTGAGTCTTAAGGTTTGGGCAACGTTTTCCCAAAACGCGGCACATGCGGCACCCTGAAAACCACCCTCGCACACCCCAGGCTGCTCTGTGAAAGCACCTCACCTCACCTTCCCCAGAGCTTTATTCACATCCTGCAGTAAACAAGCCACACCAAAGGACTTAGACCACAAACAAAAGTCAAGGGGAGGTCCCTGGAGAGACCGGAGCATCCCCTCATTTCCAGATTTGGGGTTCTCTGTTCTGAGCATGAACTCTCTCCAACGTGCGGCTTCCCGTCGGTACGCCTTTTTAAGCAGCGCGATTTGTTGCTGTATGATTCTAAATGACCATCGCCCGCTAACAAAGCCATCCTATTTACACGTGGGCTGATGAGATAGAAAAATGGGTGGTTCGGGCAGATTTCATGAGGTCTAATAAATCTTTAGTAAATTACAGCTCATCCCCGCGTCTCCCCTTGTGCACTCTTTGTGTTGCTAATACACATTACGCCTTGGCTGGCTTCACACTTTCAGGCATCTCGGAGGTGAGGCCTGTACAAAGCTGCAGATGTGGAAACGGAGGAGGCGTTTGCACCGAATGTTACCCATTAACATCGGCGTGGCCCACAAAAGAATTTTACTCTGGTTCTCCGGACTCAGAAGAGCTCTCAACTCGCAACTTGGGAGCTTAAAGCAACAAGAAGAGAGATGGGGAAAAAAAGAAAAATAGAGGAGACTCCTGTCTCTCTGGTTAAAAAATGCATGTTTTCAGTTCCTTGGTCTAAAATATCCCGCGAGAGAGAAATGGGCGTGGCCTTTTAAATTACAACAGCAATACAGTTATAGAAGTTAAAAATTAGAGTACCAGTGATGAGAAGTGAAAAGTTAATTACCTTCTCTCCCTACATTTTGGTAACTCATGTTAAGTTCCTCACACACGGGTCAGGAAACTTCTAAGCATATGAAAGTAAAAGCTGCATGATAAAGAACCAATTTCCTTAATGCATAAAATACTCTTCTAAGTGAGTCAGAAGCTGAATAATGACGCTGGAAAAATGGACAAGGTGTAAAAAGCAGCAGCGTATAGAAAAGAGTGATCAGTAGAACACCGCCCACTCAGTGGAGTAAATATAATATTGAACAATGAGCCATCATACTTTTCCTATCAGATTGGTGCAAATGTATAAGCTTAATAATTCCCAGTGTTGTCAAAGATGCAGGGAAACAGATACTTTCTTTTAATTCTGGTGGGAGTGTGTATGTTTGGGCAGCAGTGTGGCTGCTCCCTGAGTGAAAATCCTTTGACTCAGTAACTCCCTCGTTGGGGTTGATCATACTAATGGGATCTGTACACTCCTACAGACACTCCCACTAGAGGGTCCATTGCAAACAACAGTAGCAGGATAAAAAGGGGGACATCTAGATTTGCATAAACAAGGGATAGTTTAAATAAAAATAGAGTCTCTATGAAGTAGACCCCTGTGCGTGTGTTTACAGACAGTCCGGACTTGCAATGGTTCAACTTACAATTTTCTACTTTAAGATGGTGTAAAAGCCATACTCATTCAGTAGAAAGCCATGCTTTGAATTCTGAGCTTTTCCCAGGCTAGTGATGCGTGGTACAGCCCTCTCTCGTGATGCTGGGCGGGGCAGCCACAGCTCCCAGCCAGCCCTGCCATCACCAGGATGAAAAACTGACACTTACAACCATCCTGGACCCAGACAACCATTCTGTTTTTTACTTTCGGTAAAGTATTCAATCCATTACATGAGATATCCAACACTTTATTATCAAACACGCTTTGTGTTAGATGATTTTGTAGGCTAATGTAGGTGTTCTGAGCACATTGAAGGGAGGCTAGGCTAAGCTGTGGTGTATGGTGGGTTAGGTGAATTCAGTGCATCTGTGACTTAACGATATGGGCTTGTTGGGTTGTAACCTGATGGGAAGTAGAAGAAGATCTGTGAGGTGCAAGCCTGGGGAAACAAAGCTGTGCGGGATATAATATCAAGGACTTTGACTCCCAGAGATTCCCTCACAGCAGATACCACCTGCCTCTGTATGACACATGCAGCGACCACATGGACCATTACAGGGGGCCCATCCCCTGGGCAGTCAGTAGAGCTGACCCTGATCAGACTTCGTGGGTCAGAATCTCAGGTCTACCACTTTACGTTGGTGTGAACCTGGGCAAAGTGCTTAAGCTAAGTCTTAAATAATCTATAAAATGGCAATAATCACGCCTTCCTCACACGATGGCGAGTATTAAATGAGACAATGTATGTAATGTGGTGCATACAGTGCCCAGATTCGTATTCCAGTCCAGACCCGGCTTCTGAACTTCAGAATCACGTAGTCGGCTGCCGATGTGCCACCTGCTTCACTGAAGCATCTCTACCTCTGCACTCTCAGGACTGAACTCTCAACCTCATCCTCCCCCAAACCTCTTCTAAAATCTGCTGCTGCCTTGACTCCTCCCTCTTGGTAGATAACACCCCATCCTTCCAGCTGCTCAAATCTGGATTCATTGATTCCAGATTTCTGTTGTCTTCTCCAAAAGATTTTCTATTATCATTTCTCCAAAGCCTGGGAACGCATGTGCGTGCGCGCGCGCACACACACACACACACCCACACACACACACACACACACAGAGTTCTCGCCAACCCCATCTCATCTCTCACCTAGGCCACAGTCCTCACTTCCTCAGTAGTTTCCCTACATCCTCCCCAGGCCCTCTCCACTCTATTTTCTAACAACCAAGCGATCTTAAAATAATGCAAAGCAATTATGTCACTCCCCTGCCTAAACCTGCCCGACAGCTCCAGAATGATTTAAGGATCAAGTCCAAAATTGTTTCCATGACCAACTACACGCTCCATGATTTGGCTTCCGCTAACCTCTCACGCTTCGCCTCCTGGCATCTGCCTAGTGATAACCTCCAGCCACGCCGGCCTTCTCTGTTATCACAGGCGCTCTTTCTATGGATGCTGTTTCTTCCAGATCTCTTTCATTTCTAGCATCCCTCTTCATGTCCCACTTCTTAATCTTGGGGGCCCAGATGAAAACTCTCTCACTGAGTTTCGTTGCACTCTGCAATCCTTCATAGCATTTATAACAATTTTAAAATGATATATTTAGTCACATAAATATGTTTAATATTCGTCTCTCCCCCAAAGATGAAATGCTCTATAAAAGCGAGAAATGGACCTCTTGTCTGCATTGGGTCTTCGTTGCTGCACACGGGCTTTCTCTAGTTGTGGCGAGTGGGGGCTACTCTTTGTTGAGGTGCGCGGGCTTCTCATCGCGGTGGCTTCTCTTGTTGCAGAGCACGGGGCTCTAGATGCATGGGCTTCAGTAGTTGTGGCTCGCAGGCTCAGTAGTTGTGGCTCACAGGCTCTAGAGCGCAGGCTCAGTAGTTGTGGCGCTGGGGCTTAGTTGCTCCGTGGCATGTGGGATCTTCCCAGACCAGGGCTCGAACCCGTATCCCCCACGTTGGTAGGCGGATTCTGAACCACTGCGCCACCAGGGAAGCCCTCTTGATAGCTTCTGTATTTGGAACTTAACACAGTGCTCAAAATAGAGTTGAGACTCAATAAGTATGTTTGAATGAATAAATCGCATGAAGGTATGACAGCATACTAAGCAGAGCTATCAAAGACTTGAGCAAGGTCTTACTTAATAAATGGTTCTCAAGTTGGGCTCTCCAGATCAGTTGATAATGATGCCGCTGGTGCCAGCGCTTGTACGCAATAGTTTCATCTGTAAAATGGGAATAAGTTCTGCCAAACTGTGTTGTTAAGAGAGTTAAATTGCAACATACGTGGAAAAGCACAGCACCGTGTAAACAACTGGTGCTCAATAAACGTTAGTATTCTTTCTTAGTCCCTATTGCTCTCCGGAAACTACGGCTATGCTATTAAAAAGGCAGCACAATAAACAGGCTATTTAGAAAAGTATTATCTACACTGAGACTTAAAAGCAGGAGGTGGAATTAAAGGCCTTCCCTTGACCAAAATGGAATACACAGGGTCTTTTAGGACTATTCCAACCAATTTCTTTGGAACAAACAAACGAACTTCCTTTGTTCTCTCTTTTCAACTGGATCTTAGCTTAAAAGTAATCAAGGAGATCTAAGCAACACTTAAACCCTGGTAAGTAGATAATGGTTTCCAGCAACTGTCAGAATTTCTGGAAAAGGAGAAGATCAAAAACTAAAAGGATTTTCTCCACCAAAGCTTCCATATATGGGCTCTCCCGTTGGGTAGTTACAAGAGGTAGGCGAGCAGCCTACATCTGCTGCTAAAAGATAAACTTAAGATAATGTGACTGAGTGTGGATCCCCCCGCACCATTAGACTTGTCAGACTACAGCTTCCCAATTTATGGGGGGAAACCACTGATATCTCATGGCTTCAGGAAATGTTGGCTGGAAACATGACCTCCTTGGTACAGGCCTTGCCATCATTTAACTATTAATTTAAGATTCAGCAAAGGGAGATAAGTTCAGATCTCAGTGAGGAAAATGGCCTTCGAGGTCTTTCATCTTTGTTGTTAATGCTAATGGCTAACAAGGGGTGCAAACCCTTCACCCACTTCTGTCATTTTTATGGCAAAGAGCAAATGGAACACTCTGGGGTGTGAAAGCCTGACCACCTCGGGGACTGTTTGCTCTTTTCTATTCCCACTGCGTTGGTCCGCTTCATCACCACCTCTGCACAGACATCACCTCTGATCATTGGGTGATTTAAAAAAATGGATTTGTGTGAGTTCTGAATGTCACCAAAATTAGCCCTTCATCACATGCTACAACTTTTTCTTTCCTTTACATTTTTGCGCTGACCTTGTACATGATATTTAAAAAATTTTTGGCTATGCACTATGCACGTTTAAAATTATGTTTTAGGTTTCTCAATTTTGATTTGGAGCACTTCTATAAGGCTTTAAAAGTCCCTTCCACAACAAGATCATAAAAAATAGTTTGCCTGGGTTGTTGTCTAAAATACTTCTGGGTTTTTTCTTTCAGTATTTAGATTTTCAATCAATTTGGTGTAGTACGTAAACTGATGCTCTGTTCTTTTCCTTCGATATCAATTCACTTGAACCAATGCTATCTCTGAAGTATTTAAAAAGTGGCGCCCTTATCATATTCAAAATTTATAGTTTAGGTGTATATTTAGTGTACAATGAAGTGTTTTTTGGTATATTCACAGTTGTGCAGTCATCATCACTAATTCCAGAACCCTGACACACGCTGAGGCTAATTCTGAACTTGTATTCAATTAAAAGTACTTGTGTCTGTTGGTGTGCTAGCACCAGAATCTTTGGACTAGTGGTGCTTTGCAATGCATTTTAATAGATAAATCAGTACATTAACTCTTATACGTTCTCTTTTCTGGAAGACAGGGAAGAATGAATTATTCGGCAAAGCATTAGTCATTTCTGGGATACAAGTTCCCAAACGTTTTCACTTTGGTGAAAACAGATTTTGAAGGTGCTTGATTCGCTTCGCCTGTTAAACCCTTACTGATTCAGATTCTATTAATTCAGAGTCCATAATTTTCTTGTTTATTTACCCATGAAAAGTAGCCCCCCTCCCTACATACTTGGCTTAAGCATTCAACTTTTGTTATCCTGTCCTCTTATTTAACAAGCTCATCACAAGCATCTTCTCTGTGAATTAAAGTTCAACCCTCCCGGGCTTCCCTGGTGGCACAGTGGTTGCCAGTCCGCCTGCCGATGCAGGGGACACAGGTTCGTGCCCCGGTCTGGGAAGATCCCACATGCCGCAGAGCGGCTGGGCCCGTGAGCCATGGCCGCTGAGCCTGCGCGTCCGGAGCCTGTGCCCCGCAACGGGAGAGGCCACAACGGTGAGAGGCCCATGTACCGCCAAAAACAAAAACAAAAAAAAACAAAAACAAAGTTCAGCCCTCCCTGTAAGTCTTCTGTGGCTAACATTTGTGTTTATCCCGACATCCCCACTTATTGAAATAGATGGTGAATGCCCAGCGTTTCCCAGGTGCTGGGTGCCAGGAGGTAAAAGGATGATAAAGACCAGGAGGTACTTCATAGATGAGGAATTCTTTTACAGAGAAAGTAAGCAAGTCTGAATGTCAGAAGCCTCACCGCCCAAGCCCTCATTTCTAACTTGAGGAGGCTTGTACTGAATAGACACTAGTTTCCATTCACTGAGGGTGAAGTAGCATCCCTCCTTCCATCTGTCCTCAGTCTATATCATCCATCTATCCCAAGCACAACCTGCAGCGACACAAGGATGATGGCGTCTGCATAATTGAAGCGGTTGGCCCCCATGCACCTGCGTCTGTCTGCGTTTCGGTGCAAACTCATCCCCTGTGCAGGTCGGAACTGCTGGTTTAAGATGTCACGTTCTTAGAGAAAAAGCAAGGCTCTGTTTCACTTGTTTGCCAGTCCCCGCGACAGCGCTGCACAGGTGGGTGCTGGCTCCCCGATGATAAAATAGTAATGAGCACCTAATTATGGATAATTGCATAATGAAGGGCACTCTCGCCTCTGCCAGTTCCCAGTCGCAGCTGGTACCTGAACCCTCTGCTTGTGGCAACAGGCTACTTTCTTCTTGAATCATCCGAGGGGAAAAGGCAGCAAGCCAGCACACCAGCATGGATTCAATTTCCCCCAACGAGTTGGTGCTTGATTCCCGTTTCTCCCGGGCAGGATGGGAACCTGACTAGTCATTCTCCTAATTATCCAGGGAGATTAGTGTGTGCACCCGGGCTGTGGACTAATAATAATGCCTTCCATTTGGAGAGGACCTTAAATATCCAGGCTACGTAACCACGCCCTCCTGGATTTCTGGTAACCAACTGCCCATGTGTCGTTCGGTAACTGCAGACACAGTGAGAGGCAAGTTTCAGCTCAGTGTTCCACGAATTTGCCTGTTTATACGAACCATCTTGGATGTTTATTAAACATATACATTTTCAAACCCCCATCGAAACCTCCTGAATAAAAATCTGATCCCAGATCTGCCACTAACCATGACTTGAGAAAGTCACAATTTTTGTTTGTCTGAGCTGTCTCAGTTCTAAGATGAGATGGAAAACTCCAAGATCTGAGAATGTGATTCTATGGTGCATTGCTCCACTGGATAGGAAGTGTTCCTTCACTGCTCTCCTAAAACCAACCGCCCATTCCTATGCTGCAGTAGCCGAAAATGACTACAAAGGCATCTCCAGTTCTACATGTTTTTTACTGTGTGACTTGACACTCCTTCCACTGAGGGGTGGTGACAATGTTCCCTTCCCTTGAATCTGGGTGGCCTCGTGACCAGAGTGGAAGTGACACTATTTGACTTCTGAAGCTAGGTCATGAAACGTGATACACCTTCCTCCTGGTTCTCTTGGGACGCTGACCCTCGGAACCCAGCTGCCATGCCGTGAGGAAGCCCAAACAGCCTGTGGTCATGAAGAGACGCCCATCCCACGGTCCTGGCTGAGCAGAAATTTGCCAGCTATGTGAACCAATAGCCATCTTGAACTGATAACAGATGACCACATGACAGTGAGTGTACGGGATGTATCAGAGCAGTGAAAACAAGATGAGTAGGTGGTGTCTGCCAAATTATGGACAACTTTCATGAGGGGATTGGATGTGGTTTAACTGGCAATAAGAAGTATACCTGATGGAGGAGTTTAGAAAATACTTGAGAGGCAAGGGTGATGGTAAAGGGGCCACTGCGTTTATTGCAACATGAGCTGATGAAGTCCAGAATTAGGTCCGTGAAGGTGGAAAAAGGGAGATGAGACAGTCAAGGGGTTGAAAAAAATTAGCAGGACACATATTCAGGGGAGAAAAGAGGTCGAGATTAACGCTGCCGATCCTTGAGCTCGCTCACAGCAAGAATACTGGTCCTCTTGGCAGAAATGGGAAAATTGGGAAACTGGTGTAGGAAAACTCTTTTCTTCTCACTTGTAATTTTAATCGAAGCATTGCTATTCATTATTTTTTAACTCTTTCTTATAAGCACCAAATTTTAATATCTAAGTCACTTTTGGGGGGAAAAACACATCATCAGACACCATCAAGAACTTCCCTCCAGAATAAAACAATGATGTTCATTCCTCCAAACAACAAGTCTACCAAAACCAAAACAATGAAAAAAAAAGCCCACACAGAAAAAAAGTAGCAAAACTCACATTCTAGGGGCTCAGCGCATTTAGCAGACTTTGCTGTGCTCTCCAGTCGTCCTTCAGCTGACTTTCAAAAAATAAAATATCATCAAAATATACATTTTCCATTTGCTCTTTAAAATTAAAAAAAATAACTTTAAAGGGAAAATGAAGGAATTCACAATCGATTGCCTCACTCATTTCGATGTCCCATGTAGCATGTGAAGGTCAGGATGGCTATCTGTAGCTCACATGATGAGGTGTTAGGCTAACTTGAGGGATTACATGTCAATTTTTCTTTCCCTTTTTCAGGCTTTCTGTGTTTTCTTCTTTAATTTTTTTTTTTTTTTTATCTCCTATCCTGTTTAGTCTGCTGTGGAACTCAGACACTTCCTAATTTCACCGGTGTTCATTTTTAGGGCTAAAAGGATAAGTGCTTATGTGCTAAGCCAAAGGAATGTTCCAACCAAGACTCTGATTTCCTAGGGGAGAATCACTTATTTATTAATTTTTAAAATTTTCATGTCTTGCTGAATCCTTTACCTCTCTACGGGAGAGGTCACCCTTAGCAAAGTACTGGTGATCATGTGATGCTCAGGGCAACAGAGTTCAAGACTTTGGAATAAAATGCTTAGAGAATGTTCTAGAATTTATTGTGAGATTTAGGTCTTTTCCTCTCTCCTCCCTCATTTTTTTTTTTTTTTCCAGCACATTACTTGTCACAGGCAATGTCCACTTCTCATCATTGGGCACCTAGTAGAGGAATGTTGAAGTCATTATCAAATGCATGGCCTGAAGCCCACGTTGGGTGTATTATTGGATACTTCCAAACTATAATACTTCAAATTAGGGAGGACAGAATTCAGCGGAAATGGCAGGGGACCATTATCTAAGAGCATTTTAGAGAGACTATCTCTTCTAGGGCACAATTAGTTTTTAAAACAATATTTCCTTTCAAAACTCTCCCCTTGGTCTGACTTTCCTTACTGTTAACTGACACTGTTTCTTCAAGATTGTTGCATACTCTGTGATGAACCTGGGATCTTTCTTCAAATTGTAGATGTCCCCAGTCATTTTGTTTAAAAATAATGTATCTTAAATTAGTGTTTAAATGGGAATTTTTGTATGTGTTCCAGGAGGTTCAACTGCCCCCTACATATTCTGGTGTAAACCTAGTTTTTCATCAGAAGTGAAGTCTTTCGATAGGTTCTTAAGAGGACTGTTACCCTCCTGTCCCGTCATGTAATTTCTGGCTAAAGTCCAACGTGAAGAGGAGAAAGGAGGCTATTTCAGTCATAACTTGTTTTAGTATCATAAATGGTCAAGAAGACTTCTGATTAGGGGAAAGAACAATGGAACTCTAATATCTAAAGAATGGAAAATCTACCTTTCATACAGTTTCACATCCTAATTCAAATGAACTAGTGATAAATGAACTGGAGATGCACTCTTGGAAGTTGAGAGCAAACTTCTGGGAGGAGCTTTATTAACAAGTTTGTCCTGAAATTTTATACTATCCCAGGAGTCTTCGAAATACAGATTCAGGGTAAGTCAGAAAGAGGTAGCATCCAGATCGATTCTAGATCCAAACATCATCATCTTGTTGGATTGGCGATAAACGTGAAACACAAATCATAGTGAAGTGCTTAGTTTTCAGCCCCCAGGATAGCCTTTAACTGTATCTCTCATTACAATGGACATTCTTACCTGTTGCTTAAAAAAAAATCTTGTCTTAAAAAGGGCACAAACACGTTTTAATCTACAGAATGTATCATCAGACCCTCTTATGGCTGCGTCGGTAACCTGTGCCATTCTTGGCTTCTCTCTTTCGGAATTTTTCTCTTTTTGGTCTGTTGTCATCTCATCGCCTCCGTTCCCCCAGTACTTGCCGGCTTGCTTTTATGATTCTTACACTTTAGACCTTCCCAAAGCCTCAAGCTTTGACACGCCTCTGTGCAGGTTTCCCTTGGACGTGCCCTTTCAATCCTTAGACCCTCCCCTTCAGTTCCTTGCCTTAGAAATCAGCCTCTTATAGAAATCTCATTTCTACTTTCCGGTCCACGTATCTTTAAGGTGGCTCTCATAGGATATGGTCAGAAGTACCTTCAAGCATTACCCCCAACACAAATGTGAAAATTAGATGGGTTTCCATTAGCGTTGTGACGTTGACACATAATGGACCCAGTGAGAGAGAAGCTAAGAAAGAGAAGCAGGATGGCCCCAGGCATTTTACTGTAACCTGTTGTCTGGAGCAGAACGCATCATTCTGAAAAGGGTGTGTGTGGTGGTTCCCCAGTCAAGTACAGAGATGGGAAGTCCCTGACGGTGTCAGGCATAGTCTCAGAGAGAGAGGGGGACTGGATGTTGGATGTGGCTTCCGTGCCCATTGGAGCCCATTTCATCATGGGGCCACCTGACATCAGCCACTCTCAGCTTGTTCATTAAAAAGTAACCTTAGCTGCTTCTCCTTCTGATTTCTCTCCCAATAAGAAGACTTGTAATTATGAATTGGCTTCATATGTAGGTTTGCCCACAAGGAAGGAATGAGCCGTCCACGCTGAGAGGTGAAGTTCTGGTAGACGACATCTCTCAGTGTAAATGATTAAGCTGGAACACGTGGTTTTAAAACTTCGTCTTTGGACCTTGATTCACGCATCTGTTCCTCAGCCCCAGGATGCTGAAAGAACAAGTTTCTGACCCCGCAAGGCTGGGAGCCAAACCTTGAACGTGGAAAGTCACCAAGTCATACCACCTGACAAAGCCTCATGGGAGACGGCTGTCCCACATACCATGGATGATGTTCTAACCTCAGAAGACGTTTTCTCCTTCTCCATATCCACAGGTGTCTTATGTTTGCTCTGTGTCAGATGCCTTTCACGAGAGAAAAGCTCAGTAAATTCACCTTGACTTGAACTTGACTCACCCTGTTGGGGATGGGAGATTTTTCCTACACCGGTTTCCCAATTTTCCCATTTCTGTCAAGAGGACCAGGATTCTTGCAGTGAGTTCAGCAGCATTCATCCCAACCTCCATAGCTCCTTTCCAGCCCGAAAATGTGCCCTGTGGGTTTTTTCAACCTCTTACCTGTATCATCTCTCGTACCTTTGTGAAGGTTCCACAGAATCAGTGGTTTTCAAAAGTTAAGCTTTTCCCACTGTGCATACGTAGTTTGCATGGTGATGAGGTTCTCACGGTGTTTACAGAAGGACCGCAGAAACATCTCGTAGTCCTAGACTTCCGGAAAAGCTCTTTTTGGCGGCTCCTCAAGGAGCACCCCAGTCTCTGAATCTTACACACCCTCCCCTGCACGGAGAGCATCACTCTGGCTAATTTCTTCCAGGGTATTTCTCCTGCCGCAGCACACAGCTTCAGAAAGGAGATAGCAGAGTTCCTGGCATCTTGTCACACCTGTTCCCTGCAGGCTGCAATCTGGGCTTTGTAGAGACAGGCAGCGCGTCGTACCCCTTCCTCTCCTTGTCTGGTTCCTAGTTTCTCTTCATCCCACTCCAAAATCTATCTTCTGTCTGGGGCTGCAGGATGTGAGGCCCATCTGGGAGCTTGGTCATACTCCAGAGGCCTTGGAGAAGGTCCACCTCACACTGTAAACATTCCTGTCAACTGCCACCCCTTCCTTGCATGGGTGTTTTGAATACAAAGGTCACCATTTTTCTCCCCTGAGCAGAACAGGGTCCTCGAGCAGACCCTGAGATGAGAGATGGGAGGCTTGCTGCTCTGGAGAAGAGCTTTCATCCATCCTCCACTGCGTGGTACCCACTCACAAAAAGTCCTCCCACTAGGGAAGGTTGAAGAGGAGGTATCCCTGAAAGGTTCCATCCTTGGCTGTTTATGACAACCTGGTGTGTGCCAGGTAAGATTCATTGCCTTCGGAACAAGATCTAAAGCCAAGTGCTGTGACCATTTCAATCATCAATGATCAAATCCAGGTACAGCGTCTGCATAACCGATCGTCCTTGTGTGGAAGGCGTGAGGGGCTGGCCATTCCTGTAGACTCCAAGGCAATAGATGTCTGCCCTCTGCACCCAGCCTAGACCTTGGGTGTTTTAACACCCAGTCACCGCACTGCCTCCAGGAAGTCCATCAAC
This sequence comes from Neophocaena asiaeorientalis asiaeorientalis, assembly GCF_003031525.2. NCBI lineage: Eukaryota > Metazoa > Chordata > Mammalia > Artiodactyla > Phocoenidae > Neophocaena > Neophocaena asiaeorientalis. The sequence goes on along the minus strand of NW_020172141.1, from coordinate 3,097,169 downwards.
ATGCAGTGACCGCAGGATGTACAGGTCAGGTATGGGGCAGAACAGCCATGGGTGAAGTGCCTCTTGGCTTGTCCTCGAGCAGGACAGCCCAGCAGCTGGGTACCTGGGGACTTGCTTCCCTGCACAGCCCAAGCCCCAGGCTCCAGGAGAAACACAGAAAGGCACCACGATATTCACGGTGGGGTGCTTACAGGGAGCGCTGGTATCTGACTCAATTCTCCCATTCGCTCCAAGAATTAAGGACTGTCATTCTATTCTACAGGTGAGGAAGCTGAGGCTAAGTGAGGTGAGACGTCTTTGCTAATAAATGGCATTGTCAGCACTGAGAGCCCCAGGGGATGGCATCAAAGGCACCTGCAGGTTCTAAGCACCTACCAAGCCACAGTCCCCGTAGGTTACTCTCAGTTTAGGGCAGGACTCTGGTATGAAAAGCTTGTGGTGGATTCTGCAGGGGAGCCCCCTTACCTGAAGGATTCGTCTCCTGAGGGGATCGTCATGAAGTTGGGGGTGGGCTACATTTTGGAAGATGGGTTTCAAGTTTAGATGTCCAAGCCGTACCATAAGAGAATCTGATTTAATTGATTCACGTGGGGCATTTTCAGTAAATTCTCCAAGGGATTCAAATATGCAGCCAGGATTGAAGTACTTTTCAGGTGTACAGGGACACCCCCCTTGGTCAGAGGGGACACCTGTCACCCTGTACTCGCCTTGCCATCACCTGGGGCCAATACCTGTACTTTTGACCAAAATCAGAAGTAAGGAGAGTCACCATAGAGGTCCTGGGAAATTTGCAGTGGAAGTGGAAAATTTCCATTTGTCCTTGGATGGGACAAGTCAACAGGCTGTGTGGGGTGGGGAGAGCCTTGAACTCCGGAAGACCCCCGGTTTGGAATGAGCAGCGAGGAGGGGAAGGAAGCTTTGGAGTAAGTGGAAGAGCGGCCCAGTGGGCGTCCCCACTTCTTCCGCAGTGTCTTGGGAAGCCTCATGACTGATGAGGGGGAGTTTTCAAATTAAGCCAGCGTCTTCTATTACTATTTCTAGGAGTATTAATTCCTGGAAGTAAACTGACCTAGGGCAATAAATCACTCATTGAAGCACATTACCAAGCGGTGAAAATTCACGTGAGTGCCCTCTCTTGGGTATGCGATAAACGCCTCTTCTACCGGGAGAGGGGTGTTAGGGGATCTGGAAGCCGGCTGAGGGCTGCCCTGCCCGAAATCCCTTCGTACGCTGAGCCGGTTGCTTCAGGAGGAGAGAGAAACATTTACTTAGGAGCTGTATTAGTTTCCTGTTGCTGCTCTAACAAATGACCACATACTTAACTGGCTTAAAGCAACACAAATGTATTTTCTCACAGCTCTGGAGGCCAGGAGTCTAAGATGAGTTGGCAGCTCTGCATTCCTTAGGGTAGGTCTTGGGAGAGCCTGGTCCTTGCCTTTTCCATGTTCTGCAGGCTGCCAAGATCCCTGGGCTAGTGGCCCGACACCAATCCAACTTCTGCTTCTCTTGCCACATCTCCTTCTCGGACTCTGACCCTCCAGCCTCCCTCGTGTAAGGACCCTTGTGACCCTACAGCCTCCCTCGTTTAAGGACGCTCGTGATGACGTGGGACCCACCTGGATGATCCAGGACAATTTCCCATCTTGAGATCTTTAACTTTGTCACATCTGGGAAGTCCTTTTCACCATGTGGGGTAACATAGTCACAGGTTTTGGGGACAGGCATGTGGACACCTTTGGTGGCCCTTGTTCTGCTTGTCACAGGAACTTACTGGGAGGAAACGGATCAGGGTTCCGAACATTTGGATATTCAATGTTGCCAGAGTCTCACTCGTGGATTGTGATGGTCCCAAATAATTCCACAGCCAGCAAATCATGCCAGGGACCCACAGGGCATTGCTCCAGGGAAGAAGGATTGTCTGCATGGGTGGCCTGGAGGTGCACCTTAGGCAAAGGCTGGATCAGGAGCCTTTAGACCCTGGCATGTGGTTGTGCTTTGGCAACAACATCCTGGGAAATGAGCAGGAACAAAAAAACCCAACTCAACAAGTGACTTCCCTGGTGGTCCAGTGGTAAAGAATTCGCCTTCCAACGCAGGGGACTTGGGTTCAATCCCTGGTCAGGGAACTAAGATCCCACATGCCACGGGGCAACTAAGCCCACACACCTCAACTAGAGGTCCTGCGTGCCGCAAACTACAGAGCCCATGCGCTCTGGAACCCACGTGCCACATCTAGAGAGAACCCGTGCGCTGCAACAAAGATCCCGCATGTCTCAACTAAGACCTGATGCAGACCAAAAATAAAAAGAAAGAAAAGAAAAAAAGAACAACTCAACGAGCCCAACTCAGGGTTCACTACAGACACAAGCCAACAAGGGCATCCCTGCAGCTGTGGACCTGCATCTCTCAGGGGGCTTATGACCTGCCTGCCCGGGTGGCTCAGACTCTCCCGAGGTGGAAGGAAGGACACACGAAGGAGAGGCATGGCTTCCTGTGCAGACGGTACACGTACAACTACCTGGAGAAATAAAAAACGTGGTCGTGTGTGCACCCCAGGGTGGTGATGCAGAGATGCTTGAGCACAACCCAGTGCTCTGGAAGTCCGTCTGTTGAAGGCGAGCACGGGGTGGGAGGGCTCAGCCTTCAGAGCAGTGATGCCTCTTCAAGTTTAAGGGGCACACAGACCCCCTGGGGAGTCTTGTCAGGATGTAGACTGTGATCCAGTGGGTCTGTGGTGGGGCCCGAGACTCTGGATTTCTACTTAGCTCTCTGGATACTGATGCTGCTGGCTCTGAGCCCACTGTGGGTAGCAAGGAGCAGTCACACGGCCCCGACTTTTTGAAGGACCGCCCCCCTTGGTTTAATGCTCTTCTGCTGCCATTTTGAAATTCTTAATTCATTGTTATACAAGGGACCCCATAAGTACTGTATCTGGTTCCTGATTTAGCATCAGAGCTGGGTTCAAATCACGACTCTGCCCCCATCATTCGTGCCACGTGCTGCAGGAAGGTCCTTAACTCCCAGGCTTATTTCCTTTGATGATAAACAGGATGCATGGCAGAGGCTGGGAGGGTAAGATGAGACGCGTAAGTCTATATGTGATGACGGGAGATGCTGATGTCACCCACGTGGATCCTGCTGCCCTTACCAGCAATTATTGAGTGCTAATTTGTGCCAATACTACACTATTAGTATTACTTTTTTTTTTTTTTGGCCATTTAATTCTTAGTAATCATTTCCTCTTTAATCTCACTTAAGTGGTATTAAGGCCCTGTGGTAACTTTTGTTTTAATGCGGCTCTGGTGCCATCATATGCTTAAAAGAAACAGGAAGGATTTTTCAAAGGGAAACTATGTAACCCTGAGGCCAGGCATTTCCTCATAACAGTTTCAACCACAATTCTTTGTAGCTGTGGGTCTCAAATCCTCACCAGGCTGGCTGGTCGTACCACCAGATGTCTTAAGTTTTCCCTGAAATCCACTGCCTGGGGACTGATGCTGTCCCGCCGGGTAACACACAAGGCACAGAGTTTAGGCCAGAGGGTTCAGGTCAGACGTTCCAAGGTGAAAAATCAAGGTGTGTGTGATAAGTTGTTTTCTTCTGTAAGAAACAAGAAGGAACTAAAAGCACAAGAAGAGTACACCTGTCAATGCAAAGAGGTCTGATCAACAGTGTCCCAAAGCCACAGGGAGGCTAATCCAATGTCTTGATAGAACTCATGTGCTTGTCTGATTCTTTCTTAGGTATAGCTATGTCCCTATAGAAAAGCACCAGGTACCATCCCTCTTTGGGTTCTCCTCCCCAGCGTGTATAGCAGAGCCTTCAGCATTGCTGTCCTCGCAGCTGCTTCCAAAGAAAAAGCGGGTCTGAGGGATCAGCCCAGTGACCTGCCATTGTAGTGAAATACACTCAATCCTGGCTGTCGCTAGCATCATCTGGGGGTACCTTTAACACATACCGATTCTTGGACCCCACCTGCAAAGATTTTGATTCAATGGTCAGAGAAGGTCCAGGTATTAGTATATTTCAGAAGCCTCCGAGGTGAGTCTAAGGTGTAGCCAGGTTTTATATGATGAGATTGTCTTAACCTGAGTTAATTATCAAGGATCAGAGCTTGGTGAGTAAGAGCATAAATACTAGACCCATACTGCCTGGGTTCAAATCCCTGGGCTGCCCCTTACCAGCTGTGTGGCCTTGGCAATTCACTTAACTTCTCTGTGCCACAGTTTCTTCATCTTGTAAGCTGGGGGGAGGGTGGGGAAGAATAATGCCTTCTTTATAGAGAATTCAGTGAGGTTTCCTCTGCAGAGCACTTGGGATGACGCCTAGCCCGTGGTAAGCACTGTGCAGGCTTTCGATAATTAAATATGCTCTGTACACAGTAAAGCAATGTGATTTATGAGAAAGGTGTATTCTTATCTTAAGGTGTTTTGGCTAATTACTTAGATTCAATGATTTTAAAATTTGGGGAAGTGTCAAGTTAACTTATTTTCTGATCCAATTTTGAAGACTTTCTTGGGCTAAATTTCCCCCCTACACTTTTTCTCCAGTTTGTCTGTGTTGGCTGGCTTAAAAAAAAAAAAAAGGATGTCAGATTTTCTTTTTCGTTTCTTTTCAGTATGCGGGCCCCTCACTGTTGTGGCCTCTCCCGTTGCGGAGCACAGGCTCCGGATGCGCAGGCTCAGCGGCCGTGGCTCACAGGCCCAGCTGCTCTGCGGCATGTGGGACCTTCCGGACCGGGGCACGAACCCGTGTCCCCGGCATCGGCAGGCGGACTCTCAACCACTGCGCCACCAGGGAAGCCCCAGATTTTCTTTACATCTCCTAGCACAGACTTTATTGCTAACAGGTCTGTCCAATTACAGCTAATTAACTAATGTATATTTTTCTTTTGCACAAGTTAGCGACTCCAGAACAGCAGTCCTCAAAGTGTGGGGACTAACCCCTGGGACGTGGTTAGGAATGCATACTGGGGACCCCACCCAGACCTGCTGGATCAGAAGCTCTCCCTGGATGCGGCCCAGCTATCTGAGTTTGACTCTCGTGCTGCTAAAATTTGAGAGCCACACTTTAGTATATTTTCTCCAAATCTAAAATGATACAGTTCTGTTTTGTCAGGAAATTAAAATGAGAAACTTCTTACAGTAATTCCCACCAAATTCTTATCTTTAACCTTCAGGAATGTATTTTAAAAAGAAAACGCTGTGCCATAAACCAGAACTACTGTAACTGTAATTAAAAGCATGAGTCAGTGATTCATTTGGTTGACATGTTTTGAAAATATTGAGTTTAGTTAATTTATTGTCAGTGCCTCTGTGGGTCCAAAGGGCTAAATTGTATATTTACGTCACCAGAGGCATTTCCTTTCTCTTACGAACTTCTGTGTTTTATTTACTTGTCCTTTCCCCCTTTTATCTGTTTTTACTCTTTTTGAGTGTTTTTTTTTCTTATCAACGTAATGTTGTTATATTTCTTTGATTTGTTTCAATTATGTTTGGAGTAAGAAATCTGAAGTGGCCTACTGTATGTAACTTTTTACCTATCTGATAGAAATCCTTAATAACTAAAAAAAAAATGTGAGATATATTTGCTTAGTATGTCCCATGCACTGCTTTTTATTTTTATGATTTTTTTCCCTTAAAGTGATCTATTTTTGGCAAAATGAAATCGAATAGTCATAAAAACGATGAGCTTTACACAGTGTATTTTCCAAGGTGCTATGATTTCCCCTTTCTAAGGCATGAAACAATGTAAATTACATCTTTTTTTTTTCAATAAAAGACAAATCTCTGGGAAAATATCAAGAAATAATAACTACTGGGCATCCCTGGTGGCGCAGTGGTTGAGAGTCCGCCTGCCGATGCCGGGGACACGGGTTCGTGCCGTGGTCCGGGAAGATCCCACATGCCGCGGAGCGGCTGGGCCCGTGAGCCATGGCCGCAGAGCCTGCGCGTCCGGAGCCTGTGCTCCACAACGGGAGAGGCCACAACAGTGAGAGGCCCGCGTACCGCAAAAAAAAAAAAAAAAGAAAAAAAGAAATAATAGCTACTAAATTTATTCTTACGTTTATAATTCTGATACTCACTGCGGTGTTTTTGTATTATGATTTCCTTAGAGAAAATGAAAGGACGTATGTATTGTACTAAGATCTTAGTGAATTCTGAGATTTAAATAAAATTAACCCTTCTTTGAAAAGAATTAGTTAATATGAAATTTTATACAAATAATATCTAGATTGACATAAGTTACAGGTTTTAGTTTTGTGGCTTCTATCAATACGGATTTCAGTGTAGTTCAGTATAGTTCCTATACACGTGAGCCCAGACACTTAAATTTGAAAGATACTTTCCACCTATCAAGAAACTGATCTCTTTGGAGTTCTGAGAAGAATTATACAAGTAAAAGTTTCATAACATTGTTTCCAAAGGATTCTGTGAATTTTGAAGAATGACGCAGACCCTTAGTCAGTATTCCTCTGTGATGGAGGATTACCACTTTATATTTGTGCAGTGTTTTATAGTTTTCAAAGCCCTTTCATGTAGACCCACTGAACACTCTGCAGAGATAAGGCAGGGCGGGTATTACTATCCCTCTTTCCCATGTGAGGAGACCGAGATAAAAACAGTTGACTCTTCTTCAGAGCTGGGTCTGCAGCTGGGGGCTTCTGACCTCGAGAGAGGGGTTTCTACTTTCCATGAATCTTATTACATGGAGATATTCCATCCAAATCAGATGCAGTTCCCTAATGCTTCATGAAACATAACTTCACAGGACAGATGGCAGTGACTCCACCAAAAAAGTGTATCCATCCATAGAGAGTCAAGTGGGAAATAGAAACTTCCCTGAGCTAGCTGCAAACTTCTCTGTAACCTTCTCTATCCACATGTGAACGTTGATCAAGTGGTCTTTGACTCGCTGATTAAAAATTACCGAAGAATATTGAACCTCCGGAACTTGGTGAAAGGCCACGGAGACGGTTTTAAAGGGTTCAGAATATTTCCCGATTCTTCTTGGGATTCATATGAGAAGAGAGTAGAACCCTAGATGTACAGAATTATTGGGGATCAGGGTGGAAATAGGGGTGCAGGATGGGAAGCCTCGAGGAGAGCAAGTTCTCGGTCGTGTACCCATAATCTGTAGAAATAACGACAGTAAAGTGACTGAACCAAGCACCGCTTTAGAATGGAGGTTGTGGTCAGTGAGTGGAGGGAAATGTTTGCATTAGGCATTCTCCCGAACATCAGGCTGTTATCCTTTAGGGATAGACAGTGAACCATCATGACGAACAGCCCAAGTTCTGGAATCAGACTGCCTGGTGCAAAACCTGACTCTGACATTTACTTGCTGTGTGGCTGTCTTGGCCAAGTCAATGTCCGTGGATCCTCGTCTTTGCAGTGAGGATAAAGACCAGGGGGTGTGTGGAGCCAGCTTGCTTCTGCCTATGGGAGACCCTCCTTCACATCTTTTCCCAACTCAGCATTCAGTGATGTAATATTGCTAGCTTGAAAGTGGTCATTGGTGGGAGTCTTTACACCGTGAAAATTAGCAGAAAGCTACGGAGCAGAGCTTTTTTTCTGTTTACATATTGATATATAAACATACATGGAGAGCCGGGTGTTAAACACTGAGGACATCCTTCCACAGTTGTTGGCAGCCTTCATTGAAATAGGTTACATCACTGGCTGGCATAGTGGCTGGGACACACGAGGGGTTGAATTAATGGGAGCAGCTGATTTTTCATCATAGCAGAAATAGAAGTTATAGAAATAGCCCTTCCTTTGTCTATAGGCAGACTTAGGGTCAGACCCCAGCTCCACTTTTGTGTCACTTTTTTACCTGGACTCCACTCTATTCCGGAGAGGTGTGAGATACCAAATCCATGTCCTTCTTTGCTCCTTCCAGAATCCCTTTTTAATCTCCCAGCATGTCCAAACATTCCCACCTATCGTACTTTTAACTATAGCATCCATGAGAACACACTCCAAAGTTTCAAAAACCCGTCAGTCAGGTAACATTACTTTGGACCTGACACCATAGCTTCTGGATTTTGGCTTTCGAACCAATGGCTCACATTAAGGCATACCTCATCAGGTAGCTGGGAACACCCCCTGAGGGAGGATATTTCTTGGAGTTTGTTCTCATTTAGATTTAAATGATTTCTGTTTCCAAGCAGCTGAGGCAGACTATATGTAGAAAAAATGAGAAACTCTCTCTTTCCCTCCAAATTCGGTAAAGGAATTTCATAGACCGCACAGAAAATCCCAAGAAGCCAAATTATGGATGATAGAGCCCTGAAATGTCCCCCCAGATTTCCAGAAGTCAAAGAGGATTTCAAATCCTGGCATGTCAGAGCTGGAAGGGACCTTTAGGGTGATCTCATATAATCCTCTCCTCTCACAGAAATGCCTGAGACTTTAAATCACCTGCCTAAGGGTGCACAGCTGGCTAGAGGCTCCAGCGGAAGGGGGATTGGGTCTCTCCACGGCGCAGTGGTATGGAGGTTGCTAATCCATTTTTCAAACGCAAGAGTATTGACATCAAAGCAAATCCTATGTGACCTCAGGGGTTATCTTCTGTAAACATCTACTAATTGGTTTTGCCAACCTGAGACCTTTATGGTCTTCCCATCTAATTTCCCTTGTTCAGTGTATTTCTTCCTCTATAAAAATATCCATCTTCCCTCCCTGTCACACAGATACACTCACGGCACCTCCTTTCAGCTCCTCCCTCCACTGAGGATATAAAGCTGTCAGGTCCATCAGTGACAAGAGCCAGGCGGACCGCTCTAGTTTTTCATCTTCGTGTGGGGAGATGTGTGTATGTCCCGCAGGCTGGCTCTCTCCGGGGGTCGATGGACCAGATACGGGGCTGCATGCTGGATCCGCTAGTCTCCTTGGGGCTGGGGTTCCTATCAGAATGGACCCCACCCTCACTCCTACCACCTGTTCTTATGTCTAACCCTGTGGTCCAGACAGCAGTGGGTGTCAAGTTCCCAGAACGTTCCAGCAATTTTTGAAACAAGATGAGGCAGTGGTTTTCCATTCTTGGGTGACTTAATGTCATCACAAAACTTCTCACCTCTCCAGAATCCCACGGTGGGCTGAAATGACCTCCCTATCAGTATGAGTAAATTTTCCTTCCTTTGGGAAACAGTTTTAAAATATATTTAATTAAGTAATTATTAATGTATTTATTTAAACACATTTAGTTAAATATTATTTTTTAATTTACTTTCTAAAATAAAATTTTTATTTTAAAAAAACATTATTTTTAAAAATGAAAGCAATATGGGGTTGATTTTTGTTGTTGTTTTTTTTGCGGTATGTGGCCCTCTCACTGTTGTGGCCTCTCCCGTTGTGGAGCACAGGCTCTGCGGCCATGGCTCACGGGCCCAGCCGCTCCGCGGCATGTGGGATCTTCCTGGACTGGGGCACGAACTCATGTCCCCTGCAACGGCAGGCAGACTCTCAACCACTGCGCCACCAGGGAAGCCCTATGGGGTTGATTTTTGTGCAGGGCTGGTGCTTCATGAGAAGACTGGATATTTGTGTGATTTTTTCCCCTAGAGAAATAGAGAAGCGCTGACATAACCAATCACACCTCCTTTTTGCCCCTTTGAGTAAGTACCCAAATGCTGTGACAAATATATTTGAAACCCATAGTTCTCTAACTTGAGCATCTTTCAGACTCAGCTGGAGGGCTAATGAACCCCCAGATTGCTGGGTTCCACCCCCAGAATTTCTGATTAGCAGGTCTGTTTTGCGTCCTAAGAATCTAAATTTCGCCTAAGTTCCCCTGTGATGCTGATACCGCCGGTACAGGAACCACACTTTGGGAACCACTGCTCTAAAGCTTAGGGGCCACGTTTTTCTCTTGGTGCTTACCAGCCTTCTCAGGTATTGAATCTCTACCCTTGACTCCTTTTCACAATGAGCTCCATGCTCAAGCTAATTGGTCCAGATGCAGGACACACAGCACAGCCAGACCTAATTTTCTGAACAGGCGGTGTGCTACTGAATACGAACAAGGGCTGTAGCTGGGAGTGAATGTTAGAGAGGAATCTGCAGCCCAGCCCTGGCCTGAACACAAGCAGCGTGGTCTGCGCGGCTTGGATTCATGGGTCAGAGGATGGCTTTCATCTGTGAAGGCTCCACGGCAAGAGCAACGCTTTATTCTAGGTCATTTAGTTTCTACTTAAAAGAGTGTCCCCAAGGAGGAGGAAGCTGGCTCTGAACTTTCCAGAGAATCCGCGCTACTTATATATTCGGCCTGGAAGAGTAGAAATCAGAGCTACTTAAATTATGGGTAACATATTTCAGCGGAAAGCTTGTGGTTTAAAACCAGAGTTTAGGTATTAATTCCCCCACTTACCAGCCATGTGGCTTGAAAGGAGTCACTTCACCTCTTCGAGACTCATTGTGTACAATGGGGGACACATAATCAGTCAGCAGTGTTGGTGGGAGGGGTGACAATTACATGTGTATAAAGTAGGTCTGATGTGAACCTCAGGAGGCCTATCACACAAGCTAAGTTATGAGCAGGAAAGCAAGTAACGGTGAGTGTGCAGCCTGAGACTCGGCATTCCTGCTCTGTCCGGGGCCTTTGGTGCACTGTTTAGCTCAGTGACCTGAGCCGGCAGGTGGGGACACCCCCAATACAACAGGCAGCCTGCACAAGTGGCTTGTGAGAAAGTCAATGCATCACGTACCCTGAAACCTCTTTGTGGTCCAACCACAGGCACACGCTCCCCGAAGAAATCAACGCACACAAGCACACACCAAAGCAAACAGACGAACAGCCAGCCAGGCTGCCACCTCCCCCATGGTCTCTCGTTTAATCACTCAATATTCGTTAATATTGAGTCTACGTCCACGGCTTAATCAGGACTTAGGTTGCTACACGAAGATCTAGTTAATTTCATCTCTACAGCTTTAAAGTATTCTGTGGATATAACACAACTGATCAGTGCTTCCACTGATGTATCTTGAGCTCTTTTCACTTGTTTGCTTTCATAGACAACAGTGCCACGAATATTCTTTATCTCCATGTACATCTGCTCTAGAGTTTCTTAGATAGTGAAATTACTGCGTCTTGGGGATTATACAGCTTGAGTCTTAATAGACGTCGTCAAGTTGCTCTTCAAAGTAGTTTTACAAATTTATGACATACTTCCATCAGCAAGGTAACAGGGTCTGTGTTTTCCCACGTCCATGTCAACTAGAATTTCACATGTTCTAATTTGTGCCCTTCTATTGGGAGTGAACTAGTGCATCATTTTTGCTTGTTTTAGCTTTCATTCTCTCGGTTATAAGTGACATTGGTTTTTTTTCCATATGTTTATTGACCATTTAGATTTTCTCGTCTGTTAAATGTTCATTTTTTGTGTGTGTTTTTTGGTATTTTTAAATTAATTTGTAGAATTAAAAAGATATGTTTTCTGGATGATACTTCTTTGTCAGTTACATGGGTTGAAATATATTTGCCCAATCTGTAAACAATATAAATTTATTACATTATTTTTGCCTTATATCATATGGAAATGCTTATGTTTAAATGTAATGAAATTTATAAAAGTATTTCCTTTCATGGTTTGTGTTATTTCCTCTCAGTTGAGGAATCCTGCCCTATCCTAACTTACGATGATATTCTCTTTCATTTCCTTCAAAAAATTTTATCGTTTAGATTTTCATTCTTCTATTCAGCTGGAATTTAATTTTGTGCACGGCATGAAGTAATTTCATTTTCTTGCTTATGAATGGCCAGTTTTTTGGTGCTGTTTATTGAATACTACATCATTTTCTTACCCATTTGTTATGCAAGCTCTCTGTCTTTTATCACATTTTTGTGTGTAGTTGGCTTGTTTCTGTGATCTCTACCCCACTGTTTTACCTGTTCCTAGATTACTACCATGACTTTATTAATATGGTTTTATAATAAATCTTCATCAGCGGAAGAGCAGACCATCCCTCCTACATCTTCCAAATCTCTGCTGGTTGTTGCTTTACTCGTCCATATGCATCTTAGCATCCACTTCTTAATTTCAGTGAAAGGCGGTATTTGAAATTTGACTTGGGTTGCATTGAATTCATGGACTAATTTGGAAAAAAAATTATCAGACACCACCATGCATTTTCAAATGTATACCTATTGGACAACTATTACTGAGTGCTTACTGCATGCCAGGCATGGATCCAGACATCAGCTATACAGCAGTGAAAAACAAAATGGACCAAAACTCTGCGTTTGGGAAGCATGCATAAATAAATCGACCAAATGAGGAGATGAATGAGTGTGTTATACATTGGTCATGCTATGGAGAAAACGTTCCTGAACTCAGGTTCGGCTGCTCGTTGCTCAAGAATCCGGTACTGAGAGACACGTGGTGGGTAAAAGGAGAGATAGCTTTATTGAGGAAGCTGGCAATCCCGGGGAAAAGGTGGACTCCTGTCCCAAAGCACCAACTTCCTGTTGTCCATCAGGGAACAAAAGGTTTTAAAGGGGCTTTTCAGGGGTATACAGGTGGGCGTGCTATGTGCAAAACATCCCAGTCAGCTCCAACAAGCATCTTGGAACTGGTCATGTGGTGGTCTGATCCGCATCATCTTGATGGTTTTAAGCACAGTTAATCTTCAATTCCAGCGTCGGTTTATTGCCATTTCCTTGGAGCCGGTTCTCAGAATTGTGTCAGGTGGAGCAGCTTATGTCATGGCTACCGTCCGGTCATCATGCAGTTAGCTTTTACCATTTGGTGGTGGTTTTAGTATCTATAAACAACTCAGGAATGTGTGTCAGACACGGTTATCTATGTCTTTTAGGGAGGAACTAAAAATTCTGTGACTCTGTAAGGCAGACTCAGTGTTTAAATTGCTACCAGTTCTCCAGATCTAGCGGCTATCTTTGTCACTACCTATCACTACTCTCACTATCTGTATTCACCAAGAAAACATGTTGTATTATAGGTATATGATGGTCACTAGTTCAGCCTTTTTTTCCTCCAGCTTTATTGAGATATATTTGACATGTAAGTTTTGTGAGTTTAAGATGTACAGTGTGACGATTTGATGCGCTTATATATTGCAAAATGATCACCACCACAGCATTAGCTACCACCTTTATCATATCACATAGTTGCCATTTCTTTTTTGTGGTGGGAACATTTAAGATGTACTCAGCAACTTTCAAGTATGTCGTACAGTATTATTAGCTATAATCACCATGCCGTACGGTAGATCCTCAGAACTGATTCAGATTATAACTGGAAGTTTGTACCCTTTGAGAGGCATCTCCCTATTACCTGCCCCCAGTTTAGTCTTTAATAAACTAGAATACTAGTCTATTTCTCTCTCTCTAGACTGAAATGGATTTTTTTTAAGACAGAAATTTTTTAAGACAGAAATGAAGGGCTGACAGAAATATCCCATTATCACTTCTTTGTTCTTCCATTATTCATTTTTCCTTTTTCTTTATTCAAAGCCACTGTGAGTAAAAAGCAAGGCAAGAGAAAGATTTCGAGAGAGAACCCCTCACACGTGCTTGGTCTCTGTGAGATGCTCTGTCATAAGCATCCTCGGGCTTTATTTGTTCCCAGAATTTCAGGTCTGTGGCAGCCAACCCATGCCTTCAGGAGCCATGCTCCAGGCCTCCCACTACCTGGAACTTTCTCTTGATAGTCAGCCTACATGTTTCTTTACAGTAAGTCCCCTACATACAAACTTTCAAGTTGTGAACTTTCAAAGATGCAAACGTGCCCCTGGATGCCAGCTGTTGTACTGTGCTACTGTACTTTTCAAGGTACTGTCCTGTAAGATTAAAAATGTTTTCTTTATTTTTTGTGTTTGGTTTTTTATGTATCATTTGTGAGAAAAGTATTATAAACATATTACAGTACAGTAGCATATAGCCGATTGTGTTAGTTGGTTACCTAAGCTAACTTTGTTGGACTTGGGAACAGACTGGACTTACAAAAGCGCTCTTGGAACAGAACTCGTTCGTATGTAGGAGACTTATTGTATTAAATTCCTTCTGCAAATTTGGAATTATACCCTTGATACCACCCACAGATGTCTTTCTCGTTTGGTTGTTTATTCTATTAGCAGTTATCGCCTCATCAATCCCCCTCTTTCACTTGGTCTTCAGGAAAGCAATGTGGTTTGTATTAATATCTTCAATCGTCCTTCATAAATCAGTACTTCACATCAAGTCACTTAATTATCTCTGTTCCTTTTCTTTCAACCCTCTGCTATTTACTGTATTTATCACACACTTCTCCAAACAAACATTTTAAGACTGTTGTAGGCGTCAAATGAAATGGCCACTGGCGTTTCATAGTGGTCTCCAAAGAACTCCTTTACTAATGGAGTTGACAGCGTCGGGGACAGGAATAGGTTAAAATTTCTCACCAGAGCAAGAAAATAAGACTTCTGGTACAAAAATGAGCTAGGGCCAAGCAGTTGCCCTTGGAGTAGATTAAGGGATAATCCCGGGGTACACAAGCTGGTAGATAATTTAAGTGACGATACTAGCATATCTTCCCCTTATCTCGACCAAAAGGATTTTTCTAAAAAGCAAAATTAGGGGGGAAACAGGGCAAGGTAGTTAGCATATGCTGTAAGGAAATTCTGCCAAATACAATAAAATTTGAACCAAAGCTAAGGAAGATACGAGAATCTGAGAAAATGCCCCTCCCCTATTCCCCAAAACACAATGTGATGTTGTAGGAAGCAAGTGAGAAGCATTCTAGAAAACCACGCTACCACCCTACTCTAAAAGGATGAGCGCTGGAGGTTGGCCACGGTGATGAGAAAAAACAAAAATAAAAAGCAAGCTGCCGTGTCTCACTTTACTCAGGACTCTTTTTCAACAATACAGTACAGTGTACAGATCTTATACGTGGAATAAGGAATAACCTCATATACGTGGAATCGTACAATATCAGATTTTGTGATTGGCTTATTTCACTTAACATAATTCCCTCAAGGTTCATTCATGTTGTAGCATGTATCAGAATTTCCTTCCTTTTTATTTTTAAGGGTGAGTAATATTCCATTGTACGTACATACCACGTTTTGTTTTTCCATTTATCTGTCTTGGGCTGCTTCCACCGTTTTTGCTGTTGCAGATAATATTGCCGTGAACATTTATGTACGAACGTCTGTTCAAGTCCATGATTTCAGTTCTCTGGGGTATATACCTAGAAGTAGAAATGCGTGATCATAGGCCGGTTCTATTTTGAATTTTTTGAGGAACTGCCATACTGTTTTCCACAGAGGCTGCACGTCAAGGTCTGCTTAAAAGCAGTATAGAGTATAATTTTAGCTGGAAAACTTTAAATCTGGAATAGGAAGAGTAGACACTTGGATACACAGAGATCCAAATTGACTTGTAGTCGTTTCGGTAGACCAGCAGCCTCAAAAACAAGAAAGAAATATGTGACTGTATTTTCTGAAACACATATTGCTCATTGGGTTTCTATTAATCTGCAAGCAATAAGCCCATATTATTTTAAAGTAGACGATCAACAGCATTGTGAATCGACTATACTCCAATAAACAATGTTTAATAAAAAAAAGCAGATGGTCAATCTGGGACCATAGGGATACCCTCTCAAAGGGAAAGCATACTCCCCCAACTTGGCAGCAAGGGTACCTTGTGACACTGTTCCATAAAACATAGAAGAAAAAAAAGCTTAATGACAAAGTTAATCGGCTTCTATGACCCCCCTCCCACCTCCATCTACTGAAATTCTGGCTAATTCTCTGCATTTATACCAGCCTTCCCTCTCTGTCTGCTATGGGGAATATTGAAATGAAGCCCAGGTAAGCAAGAAAGGAATCCAGAGCATGTCTGTTGACACTATTTTGTGATAAATATAAGACTGGATAGACTAGTACCCATTTCAGATGAGCAAACCAAAACAAAGAGGAAAACGTAACGTAGAGCTAGAGGAAAATTCTCCAAAAAAAAAAAAAAGAGAGAGAAGGAAATGAACTGAACATAAGCTGCAAAAGCAGATGAAGGCTATACTCCTGGAGAAGACTTAGTCCAGGAATAGTAAGAATGATTAAAAGAGACAATGTTTTACTTTTCATTATAATTATAATTGATGGGCTTTATGAAACAAGGAATGAAATTTGAGAAGATGAAGTATTCTGTAGAAGTTACCGTTCCCTTTTTAAGGTTGAATAATATTCCACTGTATGTATATGCCACATTTTGTTTTTCCACTTATCTGTCTTGGGCTGCTTCCACCTTTTTCACTGTTTTAAACAGTACTGTCGTGAACATCGATGTACACATATCTGATAGTGCTACGACAATAACTGTGTGAGATGAATAAAATCACAGTGAGACTTAAGGAAATAGTAAAGAGCATATGTTAAGACAGCATAAAGGGATCACGTGGAGATGCCAATCAGAGGAAAGCAAAAAAGACACAAAGCCAATTAAACAGAGGAAGATTTTCTGAATCATCATTGATAAGTCTTAACATATGACAGGCAACTTTATTTCCTTTTTGAATGACTGAAACCAAGATATATCCTGGGGAACGTATTTAATTTTAAGAATGAATTCTCCAATCACTGAGATCCGGGTTTCTCAGCCTCAGCAGCGTTGGCCTTTTGGACCAGATCGTTCTTCACTGTGGGAGCTGTCCTGCACCTTGTAGGATGTTTAGCAGCAACCCACTGGATGCCAGCAGCAATTCCTACCCACCTCGTCCGTCCCACCATCGCGAGAGCCAAAAACGTCTCCTGCAGGGCAAAATCAGCCCAGCTGAAAACCGCCGAAGTAAACATGTCACCAAAAAGACAAAATTGAGCCGTTTACGACATTTACAAGATTATTCAGCAAAGGTCTGGGAAGCAAGGTTGACCAAGCTTTGACAGAAATAGAATATGCCCTAAGAATTCTCTACTCAGTCAAGTGGCTGCTCATCCACTTACTTTTCAAAGTCCGTAAAAATCAGTATGAAAATACAAATGCCCCAGTAATAAAATGAGCAAGGACACAAATAAAAAGTTTACAAAACAACCAGAAAATGCAAATATAAAAAAAAAAAAACAGAAAAAAGTGCAGCCTCATCAAATGAAAGTAATTTTAAAGATATTATTTTTCAAAGATCAAATTGAAAAATTGGGAAAAAAAGAAGGTAATATGCAGTGTGGGCTAGGAGTCCTCAAACATTTCTTATATTGTTCTGATGGCTGATTTGGACTTATGTATCAAAAATCATTTGTCTTAAAACAATCGTGTTAAAATCATTGTGAGTAAATGGAAAGATGTGTCTAAAAATGCTTATCGTACCGTTGCTTATAACAGGGAAGAACTAAGTTGAACATAAATATATTACAATAAAGGACTGATCACTACATCTATATGATAGTCATAAAAAGTCATTTTGAATAAGAATTCTTGTTAGCATGAGTAAAATTCTAATCGTGTTAAAAAATATATCAATGCACATACACACATACAGAGTGAGAAACTGACTAATTTAAGGTAATTATACCAAATAGCCACAGTAGTTATTCCTGAAAAGTAGGGTTTTGAATTTTTTTTCTTTTTGTGATCTTTCTATATTTACAACATTTTCCATATTCATCATTTACCATGACTTTCATAATTTTTAAAAGGCTATTTTGAAGTAAAAGTATAAACTGAGGAGAGATCTTCATTGAGCATTTACTCTGCATCTGGAGGTTAAAAATAAATCCGTTCCAATGGTTCTAACACCATATTAGAGTGAGGAAAACTATTCTGACCGATCCCTCTCTGCCAGTTCCTCTGTTCTTATTTGGGCTGACACTGGGCATGCAATATTTCAGATTCCACAGAATCACCCATGTCAGGTTATCATACTAGTCATGATAATTATGAGCTGTGTCCAAAAGCACCAAAATAATTCAAGGAGGTCAGCTAACAATGACTCCTGTCCCCTTTTAAGGATGCAGTGCAGTGATCCCCACAAGCCCTGGACTCAGCTGTTCGATTCAACAGCTCACGTGAAAAAAAAATCGCCCAGTTCCATGAGGAAATTTAAGTGCTAGAATATGATTTACAAAAATTAAATTGGCGAGGAATGTGGCAATAAAGGTGTCTAGCGTATTCCAGGGTGTTGGTGGAGAGATGATTTAAAGTAGCCGAGGGCAAGAGCGATTTAAAATCGACGACTGAGCAGTGAATATTTTCAGAGCCGTCTGAGTCTTGGGTTGGGTAGATGGCATTTTAGTTCAAAGGCTGTAGTCCATTTCAGGGTTTGACAGGAAAATGTAAGAGGCCAGCTGAATTCTTGCCAGAGAATATAACAAAGAATTCAGAATCCCATACCCAGCCCGGCTCACACAAAACAATAGTTCTTTTTTCCCTTGTTTGAAATGCAAACCCGTCAGTCACTTTTCTGTTCCTACAGTTGTAACTAATGAAATCATCTTTTCAGAGCTCTTAACAATGGCTTCCCTTTCTATCTATGGGTTGCTCTTTTCTTATTATTCTTGTTTCCACTTTCCCCCAAGAACTCCGGTCTCTTAAGACCGGTTACAGTGGCTGTAGCGTAAACATCATGTCCAGGACACATTGCTCTCGGTTACTTTATTAGCCTGGATCCTGAAGTGAGGAAGATGACATAGAACAGAGCTGGGGTATGCAACATGACTCAAAATGAAATCTTTGTGCTCCAAGCCATGGTTATTTGTGGTTGTTTTGTTATTGCAGCGTGACTTAGCCAAAGCTGGCTGATGCAGAGAAGAGGTACTTATTGCTGGAATTAACACCCATGGGTACACATGAGCTCCTAGTGTAATATCTGGCATGCAGGTGGTGCCCAATAAATGTTTGAAAGAGTAAATGCAGGGAAAAGTGACAGCTTTGTCATCTGCAGGCTATGAGACCATCAATTAATTTGTATAATTAATGTACAATTATGTGTAATTAAGGACACAGTAAGCTGTTCTGTTTGCCATTGGTACTGTTTTGATGCTCCAGAATGAAAGTGTTAAAGCACGGAGCAAGCTCTAAAGCGTTCTGCAGATAAGCTTACCCACTCAAGTTAGTGAGAATAAATATTATTTCTATCCCACCTACTTGGGGTGAGGAGTAGTCATTTATTTTCAGTTTATACACAAGTTAAAAGTTTTTCTTGTCTCTCAGCAAGGCATAAAGTAGAGAAATAGGGGTAAGTAGACATCAAGATGCCTAGTGTCTACACCTGGATGATTCATCAAGTAGCCGGTGCCCTTAGCCAAGAGCTTTCCTTCTCTAGACTTCCACTTTATCTCTAAAATAAAAGATTTACACTAGATTGCATACGAGTTCCTTTTCAAGTCTAGCATTCAAGTCGAACCACAGACCTTCTGAGGCTGGACTCCACAAAACTGTAATGGCAAATTCATCTCCATGTCTTTGGTTGGGGCTCCATCTGCCAACATTTCTAGATGAAAACTCAACAATGGTTCATTGCCCAGATGCTTCCAAATGTCCAGATGTTTGGCATGGAGACCTAGTGTGTGAGTGATTGACTAAATTGCTTCCTTTTTCATCCAGACCTTTTGTCTGGGTTCAGAGGCAACCCCTCTCTCCAGACCTGGAAGAGAATCTTACACTCGTGTGAGGACCTGAAGTAAAGGCCAAGAGGAAAGTATGGATTTTGAGCTCCTTTTTCCATGCACCGATTAAAGCTAACTGAGACTTCTTATAGATAAGAGGGCCAAAGATGTTTCACTCCACCCCTTTAATTCTGCTTTAATCTCTCAGTCTGAATGTAAGATTCATGATGCTAGATGCTGTCAGTTCCTAGAAAATATAGCGACTAATGAAATCAACAGGCAGATTCCGTTCAGCCTAGCCACCACGTGAGTCAAAGTAACAGATAAAAGGAACGAACATCTGAAAACCATCTCTCTCCTGTGGTCATTCCTCTCTCTGCTCTCTCTACATGCTTATCTGTGGGTATGCCTCAAAGCTCATTTCCTTATCTAGAGTTCTTCTTATTTATCGTCTTCACAAATACATCTATTGTCATAAATCGGTAATAGTCTCATCGTAAGTGTAGAGGGAGGATGGGCATACACCTAATCCGTCCAGACTCCGAAGCTTGTCTTTGTGTCCCCGTGGGGGAACACATTGCTGCTATTAAAAATGTGATACAGGGCTTCTCTGGTGGCTGAGAGGCCCGCGTACCGCAAAAAAAAAAAAAAAAAGAAGTGATACAGTTTTCAAACACCCACAAAAAGTGACATCTCTGGTGAAGCATAACATGCTTGTATTTTTTGGTGAAAGTAAATATTGTAAAATTACATCAAGATAGGAAATAAAGAAACAGAGAAAGGCCATTCACGAATTTAACAACTATTCTTTGATCACTCTGCCAGTGTGGCCGATGAGGAATCTCGTACTACGCTGCTAAATAACAAACTACCCCAAGCCCAGCATTTAATGCAATAAATAGTATTTAGCACGTGATTCTGAGGGGCAGCAGTTTGAGCTGGACCTCGGCTGGGCAGTTCTTCTAGGGGTCAGTCGCGCAAGTGCATTCAGTTGCCATGTGAGCTGGGACCAGCTCATCTTTGACAGTTTCCAATGGGAAGCACAGTCTCCTGTCTTCCAGCTGGTTATAAAGGCTGCTTCTCAAGTAACAGGCAGTGGTCCAAGAGACCATGCGAGTGTGTGAGGTCTCTTAGGCTTGGAAATGACACCGCATCGCTTCCATCGTATTCTAGGGGTCAAAGGAAATAAAATTAGCCCAGATTCAAGGAATAAAAAATGAGACTCAACATTTTGATGAGCAGAGCTGTAAAATCACATTGAAAAGAGTAGAGATAACACAGAGAGTGGAGAGTTGGGACCATTCCTACAAGGAGTCCCCCACACCCTTCCAGATACATTTCCTCTACCCTTACACACTCCAGGTTCTGTCCCAGGAGGCTGATTAGTACAGGCTACGTCAGCATATATATGGGTCTTGGTTTTGTATCCATTCAGTGAGCCTGTGCCTTTGGTTGGAGCATTTAATTCATTCACATTTAAGGTAATTATTGATATGTGTGTTCCTTTTACCATTTTCTTAATTGTTTGGGGGTTTGCTTTTGTAGATCCTTTTCTTCTTTTGTGTTTCTCACTTAGAGAAGCTCCTTTAGCCTTTGTTGCAGAGCTGGTTTGGTGGTGCTGATTTCTCTTAGCTTTTGCTTGTCTGTAAAGCTTTTGATTTCTCTGTTGAATCTGGATGAGATCCTTGCCGGGTAGAGTAATCTTGTTTGTAGGTTCTTCCCTTTCATCACTTTAAATATATCATGCCACTCCTTTCTGGGTTGTAGAGTTTCTGCTGAGAAATCAGCTGTTATCCTTATGGGAGTTCCCTTGTATGTTATTTGTCATTCTTCCCTTGTTGCTTTCATAATTTTTCTTTGTCTTTAATTTTTGTCAGTTTGATTACTATGTGTCTCGGCATGTTTCTCCTTGGGTTGAACCTCTCTGGGACTCTCTGTGCTTCCTGGACTTGGGTGGCTATTTCCTTTCCCATGTTAGGGAAGTTTTCGACTATAATCTCTTCAAATATTTTCTCGGGTCCTTTCTCTCTCTCTCTTCTCCTTCTGGGACCCTATAATGTGAACGTTGTGTGTTTAATGTTGTCCCAGAGGTCTCTTAGGCTGTCTTCATTTCTTTTCATTCTTTTTTCTTTATTCTGTTCCATGGCAGTGAATTCCACCATTCTGTCTTCCAGGTCACTTTTCCATTCTTCTGCCTCAGTTATTCTGCTATTGATTTCTTCTAGTGTAGTTTTCATTTCAGTTATTATATTGTTCATCTCTGTTTGCTTGTTCTTTAATTCTTCTAGGTCTTTGTTAAACATTTCTTACATCTTCTCAGTCTTTGTCTCCATTCTTTTTCCAAGGTCCTGGACCATCTTCACTATCATTATTCTGAATTCTTTTTCTGGAAGGTTGCCTATCTCCACTTCATTTAGTTGTTTTTCTGGGGTTTTATCTTGTTCCTTCATCTGGTACATAGCCCTCTGCCTTTTCATCTTGTCTACCTTTCTGTGACTATGGTTTTCCTTCCACAGGCTGCAGGATTGTAGTTCTTCTTGCTTCTGCTGTCTGCCCTCTGGTGGTTGAGTCTATCTAAGAGATGTGTGCAAGCTTCCTGATGGGAGGCACTGGTGGTGGGTAGAGCTGGGTGTTGCTCTGGTGGGCAGAGCTCAGTAAAACCTTAATCTGCTTGTCTGCTGATGCGTGGGGCTGGGTTCCCTCCCTGTTGGTTGTTTGGCCTGAGGCGACCCAGCACTGGAGCCTGTAGGCTCTCTGGTGGGGCTAATGGCGGACTTTGGGAGGGCTCACACCAAGGAGTACTTCCCAGAACTTCTGCTGCCAGTGTCCTTGTCCCCACGGTGAGCCACAGCCACCCCCCGCCTCTGCAGGAGACCCTCCAACACTAGCAGGTAGGTCTGGTTCAGTCTCTCCTGGGGTCACTGCTCCTTCCCCTGGGTCCTGATGCACACACTACCCTGTGTGTGCCCCCCCAGGAGTGGAGTCTCTGTTTCCCCCAGTCCTGTCGAAGTCCTGCAGTTAAATCCCACTAGCCTTCAAAGTCTGATTCTCTAGGAATTCCTCCTCCCGTTGCCGGACCCCCAGGTTGGGAAGCCTGATGTGGGGCTCAGAACCTTCACTCCAGCGGGTGGACTTCTGTGGTATAAGTGTTCTCCAGTTTGTGAGTCACTCACCCAGCGGTTATGGGATTTGATTTTATTGTGACTGTTCCCCTCCTACCATCTCATTGCGGCTTCTCCTTTGTCTTTGGATGTGGGTATCTTTTCTGGTGAGTTCCAGTGTCTTCCTGTTGATGACTGTTCAACAGTTAGTTGTGATTCCGGTGCTCTCGCAAGAGGGAGTGAGCGCACGTCCTTCTACTCTGCCATCTTGAACCAATATCTCCTGTCATCCTTACTGTCCGATTTTCATCCTTCATAGGATTTTCTGCATTAGAAAAATTAGAGTTAACTTTGTTCTCACTCCTATTCAATACTTGCTTATATTTACATGTAATGACTTACCTTAGAAGCTAGAGTTCCCTCTAATATTTACAAAGATGCTCTGAGCTCTCTAACTTATCTGGAAGAGATGATCGTAATGTACAACAACAGGGTTATAGGAAGAGTTAAATAAGACTATATAAATGGATCTGTTTTAACACAGTTTCTGGTCCATGGCTGGTGCCTCATAAGTGCTCATTTCCTTGTGTGGATACATAAGAAATTTAAAAACACATTTTGTTAGTTCATGTTTACTTATGTTTGTACCAAAGTAATATGCACACATGACAACTGTAGTAGAAGCTATGGGTGCTTCATTTGTTTCCCTGGGTCCTCACCCTGTGCCTGGTCCCCATAACGGCTGACTGGCAGTGTCTGCATCTTTGTGCCTGAGAGCTTGTTTTCTAGAACCACGGCAGGCTGCTCTGCCCCCTCATGTACAGTGGGCTGGAGGTGCTGGGAAATTAGCAACACCCTAATTTGCTATAGCTATTTGCTATAAGGCTGAAGGGAGCAGCCTTCAGCCAATGACTGTTGAGGATCAGTGTATAAATACCCCCAGGTCCCTTGCTTCTCAGATAATTATAAAGAGATAAAAGATAATTATAAAATGCTTGGATTACGTTATTTTCCAGTTTTCCTGTGGAAATAGCTTTAGTTGCTCATTGCAATAGCTGGTTTAATAACCTAGTCTTTAGTGGTTCTCTTCCCTATAACATTTCCCCCACTTTCTTGCAGGTAGTCTTTGCATCCCAGTAGACAACTTGCCTCCAAGACCTGATTCAAGGTCTACTTCTGGGAGAACCCAAACTATGACAATCACAGTTAAATAGCACAGAATAGCCTGTGATAAAAGCCAGGGATCTCACTCGTCAAGGACAATTTTTATGTTTTTCTTCAGTTCTGGTTTTTATTAAGGTGCCTTCATAACTGGAGATAAAATGCTGATATCTCTGTGTTTTGATTTAACCATTTTAGGGATATTTATAGACTCCCTCTTAGGAACGATGAATATTTAATCTTTTATGAGTCCACCCACAACGTTCAATGCTTGACATGCACATTTTTATATTTGGTTTTGTTATGGGCTACACTTAATTTTAAATCATCTATTTAAACCTCCGTTTCTCAATAAGTCAACTTCAGACAGTATATATTGACACCCGAGTTAATAAGATTAGGATGGACCCACCACCTTCTCCATCCCCCACTTCCATTCCCTGACTTTGGTCAACTATACCCTTGCTCTTACTGTGTCAAGGTCATTAACATTTATCCTCTGTCCACAGTGTCCGCACAGCCTTCTACACTTTGTCCATGATTTGATTCTGAGAGTCAAAAAACTATACTATATAGAATTTTATATTCTAAAAGTTGAGGAATTGTACCCACAAACACGTATCCCAATAATGTACATGCTGTGTATGTTTTTCACCTCTTAGGATTTACTATCAAACGTTGCTTTTGTTTTGTTAACAGTTGTTAAATACCCACCATGTGCCAGGTGCCACCAGGTAATAAAAATCCAGGGATGCCCCAAAGACTCCCAGTCCTGGCCTCAAAAGAACAGATAGAAAAGGTATAACCAAGCAAATAAAGGATGACCAACGCGTAAGTGTTCCAAAGGAGAAGTGCAGTGTGTTTGGTGAGCTTACAATAGGGAGACCAGGTTTAGACAGGAGGGTTAGGAAAGACCTCTTGGAAGAAGGGATATTTACTCTGAGACACAAGGTTGAGTAGATATTAGCGATTAGCATGATGTGTGGGTGAGGGTGTTTGGGGAAAGAGGGAGGAGCGAAATACAAAGTCCCTGAGACGGGTAAGAGCCTAACATCACGATGACGGTGAACTTTGGACTTTGGCTTTTATTCTAAGCATGAGTGGAAACCATGCAAGGGATAAGACGGGAGTCAAATGGTTCCAGGGAGCTGAGGAAGGGGATTCAAGGACCAACAAGGATGATTTCATGACTAATACATGAGATCACGTAGATTAAGTTCTTAGCAGAGTGTCTGGTGTATAGAAAGTGTTGGAGAAATACTAGGCATTATTATTTTTAATGATCGTCAATTGGAAGATGATTTATACTCTCAGAGGTTCAAGTGCCTCCCTTGTAAAATAAGGGTAATATCAACCCCAAAGTGTGAATACAAGACAGGAACCATATCATAAACTAGGAAGCATAAGTAATTTTTGTTCACGGATGAATGTGGTCAGCGGAGCGGTCTTGTTTCTCTTTCACCTTGAGAATATTTTCACTGGTGTAGAAATTGCTCTTGGCTCTCCGAAAGTAAACCAGAGTGTATGTGCAGCTTATCTGTGGAAGTGCCGCTGGCTTCCTTTGCTTTGACACAAGTGCTTTGCTTCCTGAACACTCCCCAGACCTTCTGCGTGGGAGTGGAGGTGTCTGCCAGGAATCGCAAAGTGAGTGTTCAGCCCGGTGCCTGTGCCTTGGCATTTTCCCCGCCACCATTGCCAAAGCATCCAAACCTGAAACTTAGTGGCACTGCAGGTTTAACGATCCACTGACAGAAGCTTTTAGAAACGTGTGGTTTCTCTTTGTGCCAACGGGGTGTTTTTCCTCTGGTCCCCATTTTCTGCAGGTGGTCCATTTAATTGAACTTCCAGCCACTACCTTGTGCTTTGATTTTTGCAAGGGAGAATTTACTTGTCTTCTCCATACATTTCAAATTCCAGAATCCTGTACATTTCCTGTGTTTTTCTCCTTCTCCCCTCATCCCCACTGCCTTCGAACTCCACTGCAAAAAGATTAAAAAAAAAATCCTACAGAATAAAAAATTTCCATGAATCTGAACTGAATCTGGCGTCATTTGTACCTGAGCAGCTAGTTGACTCTGTGGCTGGATGGTTTGCCTCAACACCTGAGATTTTTTTTTCAATGACCTTATTTTAATGGTCCGATTTGGACAAATCCTGGGTTCTTGCTGAAAGGGATACGTGAGACACGTCATTTCTCTAACTGGTGACACGAGTTTATGAAGTCTGTGCTAATCCAGTGAGGCGAAACTAAAGGAATGAATAGGAGTTTCCAGTTTGGACAAGCCCCAGCAGGGCTGAAGCCCAGGGCTCACACATCATCCCTGTGATTAGGAGAGGAAGGCTTCCTGGAAGAGGTGATGCTTCAAAGCAGCGGCTAGAGGATAAGAAGGCACGTATCCGGGAGGACCTTCCAGGTGCAAGAGGGGCCCTAAGGCAGGGCTGCGATGAGCAGACCCAGGAGGCTCGGAGTAGGCTGTCCTGAGAAGAGCCAAAAAGAACATCCCAGGTGAAGGAATATAGACAGCATGTCAGGGCCCAGGGCCCAGGGCCCGATGCAGGACTCGGAAACAGGTGAGAATCCACCCAGTGCACAGGTGTGCGTACACCTGAGTGTGACGTGGATGTGTGCACAGGTGCACATCAGCGATGTAAGCCTTAAGCTCCATGCTGGTGTTTCCGAGACAACCAGGCATCAGGCAGCCACACCATTTCACAATCCCTTCAGAGAGCTGAAGGGCACAGCAGTAGCGCTTTCTGGAGGTTCTGGGGAAGGAAAACAGGAATTAACAAGTAAGGCACTTTCTGGGCTGAGACGCCCTGTCCACCGAGGGGGGGTCTCAGTTTCCCTGGGAAGCAGCGTGCTGTAGTGACTGAGTCAGACAGGCTGTGAGATCGGGGGGAAAAAATCACTTAACATCTCTGTGCCTCACTTTTCTTATCTGTGAAATGAGAACTGTTGAGGTGCCTTCAGTCTGAAAGGGGGAGTATTCTTAGCTCCTGTTCCAAGACCAGGAAATATGAACTCGTGATCATTCCAGGAATGATCATCTATTATTAGTCATCTATTAGGTCACCTATTCGTTCAGGTCACAGAATGACAAGCTCTCTCCCTCTGACCTAGAATAACCCTCTCTTCTCTGCTGGTTGCCTGTAGACACAATGCCATTTGAGGGGGTCTCTCTGTTGAGCTTCTGATGCCGAACATGGGACCGAGGGATCTAGTAAAGTCTGGGATCCTAGTGTCTGTGGCCAGAGCATCAGAACATCCCAAGAACTCATAGGAGAGCCTGCAGGCTCCCAAAGTCAAGGATGAGGTTTGCTTCTGGTGCTGGAATTGGAGAGAGGGGAGGGACTGCAGAAAGGTGTGCTACGAGGTTTTCGGTCTTGTTTTGTCCTGTCTTTAGCTTGTGTTAAGTCATGGTCAAATACTTAATTAAAGCTTTGAAGCAGGTTTAAGGTATAATGCACCTTATATTTGTAAGAGCCCACGCCTTCACAAGAATAATAAAAGTTCGAGTTCAAGTTCAGACAGCTCAGTGGTTCATTGCTTTCTTTTAATTATTCTTGTATCTCAAAGGGCTACTCATCCTTGGAAGAGCTCTGACACTGATAAGATTCACAGATAACTGACCCCAGGAGGGTGTCTGGAGGATTAAATGAATTGTGGACAAAGAAGACGCTCCTGGGAGGCGGGTCCTTTCTTCTGTGCATCCCTGGGTTGGAGTCAACCCTCCCCTCCCGTGTGCCCTGACAGTGTGCTTCCTGAGTTTCTGGTCCAACGTCCTTCTGCTTCCTTCTTAGGTCAGCCCTCCAGCTGGACTGTACACCCCTTGAGAACTGGGGTCATGTCTTATTCATTTTTATAACCTTCACAACCAAATGTAACTAAAACATCAGGAAGGAAAAAGCCCCCATAATTAGAGCCTCTTCTATCTTGAGCAGCCCTCCTAATAACTTTCAGGGCTATGACAACGCATTTGCTGCTTCTCTGGTTTTTGAGAAGCCTTGCTTCATTTTCAGTCTTCCTTCCTACTTCTCAAAGTAATAGGAAGTGTAGGCTTCTTTCCAAATTTAAGTTTAAATGAACTTAGCTTTGACAGTGCTGTGAACTCTTGGTGATGGGGTCCATGAGAGATGAGCTGTGGTGTGTCATCAGGACACCAGACAGGAGAGAGGAAAAGCCCATTGTCTATCTGCATGAGGAGGCATCACCCTTTTTTTTTTTTTTTACACATTTCTGAATTTACTAAAAATGTATGCCTGCTATATTCAGTAATTAGTCAAAGTTCATTTTTAAAAGAAAATAGAACAATTTGTTAAGGGTATGCAATAAACCAAGGCAACTTGGATTAACTAATGAGCATTATGGGTTTGCACTATTTTTTTTCAGCTTTGCTTTCTTTTTTTTCCTTTTTTAAAAAAATTTCTTATCGGAGTATAGTTGCTTTATAATATTGTGTTAGTTTATACTGTACAGCAAAGTGAATCAGCTATACGTATACATATATCCCTTCTTTTTCGGATTTCCTTCCCATTTAGGTCACCACAGAGCACTGAGTAGAGTTCCCTGTGCTCTACAGTAGGTTCTCATTAGTTATCTGTTTTATACATAGTATCAATAGTGTATACGTGTCAATCCCAATCTCCCAATTCATCCCATCCCCCTTCCCCCTTGGTATCCATACGTCTGTTCTCTACATCTGTGTCTCTATTTCTGCTTTGTAAATAAGGTTGTCTATACCAATTTTTTCAGATTCCACATATATGTGTTAATATATGATTTTTTTTTTCTCTTTCTGACTTACTTCACTCTGTATGACAGTCTCTAGGTCCATCCATGTCTCTACAAATCACCCAGTTTTGTTCCTCTTTATGGCTGAGTAATATTCCATTGTATATATGTACCACATCTTCTTTATCCATTCCTCTGATGATGGACACTTAGGTTGCTTCCATGTCCTGGCTATTGTAAATAGTGCTGCAATGAACATCGGGGTACATATTGTCCTTTTGATCACAGACAAGTTCATCTTTTCAGCTGTGGCTGGTGCGATAATCAGGTGCTTTCTCTAGAACAGAGCTTCTCACAATGTGGTCCCTGGACCAGTAGCATCAATATCAATTTTTAAAAAAAATTTTTTTAAATAGAGTTTGTTTATTTATTTATGGCTGCGTTGGGTCTTCGTTGCTGTGCACAGGCTTTCTCTAGTTGTGGCGAGCGGGGGCAACCTCCTGAAGCAGAAACTTGTGGGATGGGGGCCCAGCAATACACAATAGCTGAACTACTGAATGCTTATCAACACCAGTGGCGGGGGGATGGCACCTGACAGCTTACTTCATTCTCCTATCGAAACAACTTTATCCTAAAAACAATTTTTGTGTGTCTTTGTGCTAAGCAAGTGGAATAAAACATCTCACGTAAGTCATAAACAAGTGGATTGAAATCATATCAAACCAATACATGACATATGAGCTCATAATGATACTAAAGAAATTGCTCACCTTTGGAATATTCTGAGAATTATCCCCATTATTTTGAAAATGTAAACAAAAGAAAATAATCATGCATCTATGTTGCCTTTTCTATATAATGTGTAGCACTGGGTAACTAAGTAATTAATGAGGAAAGTGGTATTTTAAGGAGTATTTCAGCTAATGAAGGAAGGAAGAATGCTAAGATTTGAGTCACCGTTTTGCAAACACTCATGAATTAATCTGGATTCAGGTTAGATTCACCCCCTCTGGATCTAACTGCCCATTTACACAAAATACAAGGTTCATGTTAAAGACACTACGGAAAATTCCACAGTGCCTGAAACGGCAAAATCCAGACTATGGGAAATTCTACAGGTCAAATATCCTGGTATCTTCAATACACATTTGCAAGAAGAAAGAAAGATCTGAAAGGAGAATCTTTGAACCTGGGGAGACATCTCAACCAAATTTTAAAAATCGTATAAGACTATCAGAAAAATATGAACACTATAAAACTTTTAATACATTAAGGATTTATTGTACATTTTAAAAAGTGAGAGTAATATTATGATTAAGCTTTTAAAAATCCTATCTCTGGAGGTAGATACTGAAATATTTATAAATGATTCATGGCTGGAATTTGCTTCAAACTGTTCAGGGGCCAGGGAGAAGTGAATAGGGGTATAGATGAAACAAGATTGGGCAGGCACTGATAATCTTTGAAGCTAGATGATAGATACAGTAAGTTCACTATAGTCTTCTGTCGATTAACACTTTTTGATATGTTTGAAATTTTCCATAATAAAAGCTTAAGAAAAACTTGGAAGCAACCAAGATGTCCTTAGTAGGTGAAGTAAGCCAATAGATACATAAGCAGTGGTCCATCCAGACAATGAAATATTATTCAGCACCCCAAAAAAAAATGAGTTATCAAGCCATAAAAAGATACGGAGGAACTTTAAATGCATATTACTAAGTGTAAGAGGCCGATCTGAAAAGGCTATATATGTTTAATTCCAATTACATGACAGTCTGGAAAAGGCAAAGCCATGGAGACAGAGCACAGAGGATTTTTAGGGCAGTGAAAATACTCTGATATTTAATGGTGAATACATGTCCTTATGCATTTCTCCCAACCTGTAGAATATACACCACCAGGAGTGAACCCTAATGTAAGCTGCAGAATTTGGGAGATAATGCTGTGTCATGGTAGGTTCATCAATTGTAATAAATGTACCACTCTGGTGGGGGATTTTGATAGAAGGGGGGTAGGAGCAGGGGGTATGAGCAAAATCTCTATAACTTCGTCTCAACTGTGCTGTGAACCTAAACTCTTTGAAAAGTAAGGTCTTAAAATACACAGACACACACATTAGTCATTAGGGAAATACAAAATAAAACCACAATGAGATACTACCACATACCTGTTAGATGGGCAACCAATAATAATAAAAGGCAACACCAAGTGGAGGAGCAGCTAGAACTCTCACTGACACTGCAGGAATGCAGCAATGATACACAGGCACTTTGGAAATGAACTTGGCAGTTTTTTGGGTTTTTTTTTGCGGTACGCGGTCCTCTCACTGTTGTGGCCTCTCCCATTGCGGAGCACAGGCTCCGGACGTGCAGGCTCAGCGGCCATGGCTCACGGGCCCAGCCACTCCGCGGCATGTGGAATCTTCCCGGACCGGGGCATGAACCCACGTCCCCTGCATAGGCAGGCGGACTCTCAACCACTGCGCCAGCAGGGAAGCCATTGGCAGTTTCTTTTAAGTTAAACATAAACTAACCATATGATGAGCAATTCCATGCCTGGGCATTCACCCAAGAGAAATAAAAACATGTTCACACAAAAACCTGTATGCAAATGTCTAATAGTAACTTGATTCCAAAGTTCCCCAAACTGGAAACAACCCAAATGTCCTTCAACTGATGAATGAATAAACCACGCATAGTCCTTCCATACAATAGAATTCTATTCACCAAGAAAAAGGAATGCAGTACAGAGACACGCAACAGCATGGATAAATCTCACAAGCATTATGCTAAACAGAAGAAGCCCAACTCAAAAGGCTACACACGTGTGACTCCATTTTTTGACATTCTAGAAAAGGCAAAACAATGGGCCCAGTGGGTGGTGGTGGGGTTGACCACTAAGGGGCAGGAGGGAATTTTAGGAGGTGATGGAACGGTTCTATGCCTGAACTGTGGTGCTGGTTACAAAATGGTGTGATTTGTTGAAACTCCTAGAATTGTCCCATCTTCAAAGAGTGAATTTGCTCTGTGTAAATTCCACGAGATTTTTCTTTCCTTAAGTTCCAAATGCAGATCTCTGTGAGATATAACACTGGACTAAAAGCCAGTGACATTAAGATGAGGTCAGTTGGCCAACAACTGCCAGGGGATGGTGTTCTGACCCTTCCTGATTTTGGAGAACAAATGTTAAGGGTGGTGGAGCGCCCGGGACTTGAGAAGGGAAGAAAGGCTGGGGGAGGGTGGGGGACAGGCAGGGGACCAGCTGGTGGAGCTTCCTCTGGAGACCCAGGCCAGCCCCATTGCAGTCCCTCGGGGCACTTGAATAAGCCATTCATTTGCTAATGATTCTTTGGGAGCAGCTTACCCGGAGCCCTGGTGCCCAACCCCCGCCCACGGTCCCACATACCTCCGGTGCTCATTAAATTATTTTCCTTGATTTGCCAGAAATATATTCCGAGACCAAAATGATACGTCATAGGTATACTCGCTCAGCCCTGCTTCAGTGAAAAGCCGGATGCAGCCTCGTCCTAAAGTTCTTTCCCCTGGTGTTTCGCACACGCGGTGCCATGTGGCGGGAGAACGCGGGACCTGGGATCCGAATTCAGGGGCTTCGGTTCAGGACGCGTCACTGATGGGCATCGTCCCTTCCTGAAGCCTTAGTTTCACCACCTGTCAAATGGAAATCGTCGTTCTCAGCAATAATGCACTGTCTGTATTTGTAAGCGATTTGTAATCTGGAAAATGTTATTTATGCGGGGAAGCACCGGCAGGGACCTGAATCCCCTCAGCCGTGACCTGGGCTCCCTGGACGGCTCAGACCTTTGTTCTACCGTTTTTTACATCTGTGATATGATACGCGCCTCCTCGGGAGGATCCCGGTTCCCACTAATGCAGCCCCTAACAATGGCTTCGATGAAACAGATAAGCGAAGAGGCCAGAGGGTCTTCGGAAAGAAAGGGAGCTTGTAGCTTTTCAAGTTCAATGAGGCTTAGGAGGTTGGAAGGCTCTCCACATAAAGGCCTGTTTAAAAGAGCGCCCCGGATTCAAAGCCCGGGCTTTCCCAGACCCCTGACCACTTGCAGCCGTGTGTGTACCGTGCCTTGCGTTCCCTTCTCTGTCATTATTTCACCCCAAGCCTGGACCCCAATCTGTAAGGACCCAAATGGATTACCTGCAAGGTCTGACTGCCATCAGCCTTGGGAACCCCGGGCGGCAGGTGCAGTCCGGTGCCCCTATCCCAGCTCGGGGACTTGATGTATGCAAATTCTGGGGCCATCAGGCCGGGGACAATGGAGCGTCCTTAATCCCCCCAGGCGAGGGAGGGGGAGAGCCCTCGTCTGCACCCCTCCCCCCCCGCCGAAACCTCCACAGGACGGAGTTCTTCCTGCACCTTCAAAGTGTGCAGCCCAGAGGGAGCTCCCAGCTCCAGCTGGGACCCCTGGGAGGCTCAGCGCAGTGCTCAGGGGGCTGAGAGGGGACCCTCAGGGGTTCCTCCTTCTTGGTGAAAACAAGCAAGCCCTGGAGGGGGCAAGGGGCTTGTCGGGGGTCTGATTAGGCTGTGCAGGCCGTCGGCCTCCAAGGTGCATTTATTTATGATTTATTCCACCCAGGCAAAAACCCCACCTCTTACCCTGCTTGGGCCAGTGACTCTCCCCTTGGTGACTGAGACAGCCCTGGCCCCTCCGAGGATCCAAAGCAGAAGGAAGGTGGCTTCTGTCTGAAAGGCTTAGATTAAGTCACCACCACCAAGGGGACCAGGGCTCCTGTCCCCACCTTAGGTCTCAGAAACCCTCTTTCATGTTCACTCTTTAAACTATGCAAGTCACCACTCTGCTAGGGCACCTAGGGCACTCTGCTAGGGCACCATCTTTCCATAAAGATGGAAAATGCATGGTCCCCGACCCCCCCGTAAAAATGAATTTGCCCCTCCCAGCTCCTCTCTCAACCCACAGAGCAACTCAGCCTTCAAAGTGCATATGTTTTTACGCAAGAAAAAGTGCGACGCAGCCTGCATACAAATTAGGAAAGTTTACAAGAGAGTCTCACATTGTTCAGGTTCTGCCAGTATTTCCTGTTCTTTCTTCCTCCTTCCAGACGCTTTACCTACCAGGCCCTTTCTTTCACTAAACTCCAGTGATCACTGTTCTGGCCTCAGGTAAGCACCAATACCCCGCTTCGATGCTGTTCCCAGAACTCTCCTGGATTTTGTGCCACTTTCTAGAACACAGCTCACTTTAACACAGGAGGAGGTGCCTTAGGGAAACCCCGAGGTTCCCTCCAGGTCTGAGATTCCGTGACTCAGGGACAGTGCAGAGCTCCGCTAATGCTGCGGCATGCACGTCTGGTGTCAGATGCCACTTAGGTTTACCCCCAGGACAGGAACGGAGCGCTTAGGCTGATGCCTTTTGAACGAGAAGACTAAACGTCTCCCCTTATGCTTTCTTATCTCCGGGAAGACTTGTTTCTTAGACACTATGGGTCTCACTGCAATTAGAAGAGGCTCCTGGCTGGCTTGTGGCTCTGGTACTGGGTGTGGGACACCGTGACCCTCTTCGGACACCTTGGCTGTGCCCGAGTTTGAGCCCATCCAGCAGCAGTTTGAGCCCATGGGTCTCACTGCAGTTAGAAGAGGCTCCTGGCTGGCTTGTGGCTCTGGTACTGGGTGTGGGACACCGTGACCCTCTTCGGACACCTTGGCTGTGCCCGAGTTTGATCCCATTCCTGTGCATCCAAGGAATTGCACAGACGTTCACTCCCCTCCACCAAAAGCTGCAGAGATGCCAAAGGCGCCGGCCCCTTTGCACTCCTGATACGGGAGAGTCCGGCTCCTTACTTTCTAACGTTTTCAGATTCAAATGATCATGTCAGTTAGCGATAGGAAATCACCATTAGGTCATTTTTCCTATCCTCTCAGGGGCTGAAGTGGGATCAATGTACATTCTCCAGCCCTTTGTTCCCCTTGTCTTAAATGACGTAAGGAATGGTGCTTCTATTCTTGAGAGAGCATTACATATTCTAATAGATTTTCACAGTTAAGAAGGCCTATCATCTTTGGCCCAAAGTTTCCTTTCTTGAAATTCATTTCATGACTTCATTCTTTGGGTCTCCTTGTACTGCAGCCTCACACTGCGGTTTAGATCCTCAAGATGCATTTCTTAGCATCAGTTCTGTGAGCGAGATACATGAGCCCAGCCTGCCCGGGATGGAAACAAGTCCAAGTGGACCAAATCTTTCCTTCCCAGTACAAGTGGAAAGGATTATAGAAACAGATGAGTGGGTGATACTGACCCAGAGCCTGGGGTGTCGTGGGTCAGAGATCCCGTTGGAATTTTTCTCTAGATTGTTTATGATTCAAACAATGTAAATTGTTCTGTTCCATTCAGAAGGGCCAGGCACACCAACTAGAAACATCCCTTTTGCTTGCTGTGTTTCCCAGCCGCATCCTTCTGTACCAAACACCACCTGTTTCCATCTGGGGATAAAGATGGCAGTGGGGGAAATCAAGGCTCTCGGGGGCTGGGAGGGGAAGAGTATTCTCACTGGGGTCCCATAGGATGTGACTTTTTCAGTCCCTCTTCAGAGACCCCCAAAAGTCTCATTTTCCAAAGATGCCCACGGAGTATTGGCTTGTTCACAGGCTGTAGATACTTTGTTCAACTCTGTGCTTCTGATTGGTTCTACAGAAAATTGGCAAATCATTTGCAAATCTGGCCAGAACTGTTTCTGGACTTTTCTTTCAGTACTTTTCTCAACTCCTGGCAAGCTGGCTTGGAGACCCGCAAACCCTGCCCACCGCCCCCATACCTCTGCGCTTCCCTTTTAGACTTCTTTCCTTCCTTGACTCTTGACTTCCAAGTCATTGGAAGGGATTCTGATAAATTAATTCAAAGTCAAGTTGCCCTTGAGGGACAAGGCTGTGTGGCTAGTTTCCATCCTCAGTAGCTTGCACAAGACTTGTCTGTGCAAAGTAGGTGCTTATTCGATGTATGGTAATTCAAAGAGGCACTACTGTTTTCACTAAAAGATTTCAAAGATGTAGCTCATTCTTTAACCTTCTTTCCTTCCCTTCCTCCCTTCTTCCTTCCCAATCTCCATTCTTCTCTTTACAAATATTGTTGAGCGTGTAAACACAGCAAGCGCATTTTGATCTTCCAGGGATACAGGAGAAAATAAGACAAACAAGGTACTTTTGTGAAACTTGTGTCTGTTGGGGAAATGACAGTAACCAAGTCTAGGCAGGAGTATGTGCGGTAAGTTCAGAGCGTGGCCGGTGCTGTGAAGAGCATCACCTGTGTGATATCCTGCAGCTACAGGGTATCAGTGGGGACAGGAGGTATGGGGAGAGGAGCCTCCTTGGGATTGGTGACAAGAAAATCTCTCCAAAGTGACATTTGAGCTGAGTGTTGACCACCAAGAAGCATTCACCTATGTGAAGCTCTGGGGGCAGAGAGTGCCAGGCGGACTGTAAAGTGGGATCATAAACGTTCTTGCAGGGGAGGTAATTGGGAAGTAAGTAGGAGGCGATGAGGCTGGAGTGTGCTGAGCTGGCAGTCAGATCTCGTTGGGACCTCCTGCATCAGTGTGAAGTCTTGTAGACCATAGAAACAAGGATGCACTTTAATTGGAAAGATTATCCTGTACCGTTGTCATGTTGCATCTGTCCTGTCCCTGCTTTGGCTGTTCTTTTAAGCACTTATGACTGTGTTACAACTCGCTCAAGACTTAGTGCCTTAAAATAACAGTCGCCACGTATGATCTCAAAGCCTCTGTGGCTCAGGAGTTCAGAGGCCCTGGCTGGGCAGTCCAGCCCAGGGTCTCCAGTTCTGCTCGTCGGAAGGTTCGACGGGGGTGGGAAGATGTCCTCCCCAGGCGGCTAACTTACGTATCCGGTGCTGCCTGTGGTCAGAGGCCTCAATCCTGGCCATGTGAAGCCCTCTGTGGGGCTGCTGGAGTGTCCTCAGGACATGGGGGCTGGTTTCCTCCAGAGTGAGTGATCTGAGGGAACGAGGTGACTGGACCTCGGAAGTCACACGCCATTATTTCGACAGCATCCTCTAGGTTACACAGGTCCGCTGTGGGTCTACAAAGGGCATGGACACAGGAGGTGAGGGTCATTAAGGACCAGCCACGGGGCTGCTTGCTTATCTGTGCTTAACGATATTTATGCTGGATAATTTCCAAGATCTTTTCTAAGTCTAGTATTTTGGGGTGATAACTTCCATGAATACTCATGTTCTCAAAGGATTCTGGGTTTAATTATGTCATTCCTCTGCTCCAAGCAAAGAGCGTGAGAAGATGGATAAGAGGAGTAGGATGAAGCTCATGGTCCCCTCCAATCAGACCACAAAATACACTCTGAGGCTTACACTAGAGCCGACACAATCCCGACTGCAGGGAGGAAAAAACAGACCTGTTGAGATTTATGACTCACCTCGTAGGATGGACTTGGCAAGCCTGAGCTCACCCAATATTCCAACAAACCAGGGTTGTCTTCTCTGTTGCTGCTGGGGCTTCTTCAAGCCACACACGTACCAGTGTTACTGGCGGGAAAACGTTATGAGAGGGCAGCCTGACAATGTGGCATTGTTCTGTGGGATTTATGACCGGGTTTTAACAAATGACTCTTTATCCCATGTGTTTTTCCCTGGGTTGTTCGCTACGCCTCAGTGTGGGCTCGAGGGGGATGTTTGGGAACACCTGTTTTTCTGTTGTGTCTCCAATATTTCTCAGTACATCTTTCCACTCTTCATTGGCACTGTCCTGGCAGCATTCTGCAGATGGAATGTGGTTTTACGGCAGTCTGGGGGAGTTGGCAGTGGCAGTTCCGGTGGCAGCTGTGATTTAGTGGCAGAGAACGTTCCAGAGTTGAATTTGCCCCAGCAAACTCCTGTTGCCACTTGGCATGGGATGGAACAATGTCAAAATTTGGAGACAGGAGAAGAGGGTATTGTATGTCAGCCAGGGTTAAGGGGGAAAATATCTTTCAAAAGTTAAAAAAAATTCTTAAGGAAATACATCATTGAATCACTATGATTTGTCAGGAAACTGGGGTTCAAATCCTAGTGTCTTACTCTCTATGTCTTAGACAGGGACTCATAATCTCTGTGCTTCTGTTTTGTCATCTATTGAATGGATATGAGTATCTTTGTTTGCCTACTGTGAGAATCAGATGAGAAGGCTATAATTATTAGAAAGTACTTTCAAATGTATTCACAGTTGCAGGGGAAGAGGCCATAGTAGGAACATGGCTTTGCAAGCAGTCAGCTCTGGATTCAGATTTAGTTTCTGCAAGATACATGTGCCCCAATGTTCATAGTAGCCCTATTCACAATAGCCAAGGCATGGAAACAATGGGAGGGAGGAAGATGCAAGAGGAAAGAGATATGGGAACATATGTATATGTATAGCTGATTCACTTTGTTATAAAACAGAAAGTATCACACCATTGTAAAGCAATTATACTCCAATAAAGATGTTAAAAAAAAGAATATGAAAAAGAATATATGTATATATAACTAAACTACTTTGCTGTACACCGGAAACTAACAGAACACTATACATTAACTATACTTCAGTAAAAAAAAAATAAAAATTAATTAGTTTCTACAGTTGAGTTGTGACTTAGTCCCATGCTTCTCAAACTTGAATGTGCTCACAGATCCCTTGGGGGCTAGGTTAAGATGCAGATTCTGATTCAACAGGGCTGGGCTGGGGGGCCTGGGGTCTGCATTTCCTGGTGCTAACTAAGCTGCTGGTCCTCACCTGGAGGGCAAGGAGTTAGCTTCCCTAAGCTAGGGATTCTTAGCCCTGGTTGCCCGTTGGAACAGTCTTGGAGCTGTAGAAAGATCCAATGCCTAGATTGCATCTCAGTTCAATTAAATCAAGATATCTGAGGATGGAACACAGCATCAGCATGTTTGTCCTAAGACTTGGTTTATTAATCTGCAAAACAGGAAAAGAATCATCTTCCCCTCATAGACTTATATTGGGATGCAAATTTTATAAGTATCTTCGCACAGTGTCTGTGTTATAAAAAACTATCACCCATGTATAGGTAGTATAGTGAGTTTCAATTGACAGAGTCCTTGTACATATCAATTCTCAGAAAACCATGGGAGATAATTCTATTTTCCAGGCTCTGAATTGGGAGATTGGGATTGACATATATACACTATTTATACTATGTATAAAATAGATAACTAATGAGAACCTACTGTATAGCAGAGGGAAATCTACTCAATGCTCTGTGGTGACCTAAATGGGAAGGAAATCCAAAACAGAGGGGATATATGTACACGTATAGCTGATTCACTTTGCTGTATGGTAGAAGCTAACACAACATTGTAAAGCAACTATACTCCTATAAAAATTAATTAAAAAAAAAAAAAGCGTCCGCAGCAGGAGATGGTATAGCTGAGACTTGAACCCAATCTCCTCACTCGCTTCCGGGAACAACTGTGTGACTGCACATGGCGCAACTATGTAAAGTATCGCCTAAACACCTCTTCCTTGGGATGTAAAGCTGCCTACGTAGAGTATTATCACCACAGAGGTAGCCGTCCATTCCTGGATTTCAGTCACTTCACATCATTCTTTTTTTAATTAATTAATTTATTTTTAAAATGAAGAATAGTTGATTTCTGATGTTGTGTCAGTTTCAGGTGTATAGCACAGTGATTCAGTTATACATATACATGTATCTATTCTTTTTCAGATTCTTTTCCCTTATAGGTTATTACAAAATACTGATTAGAGTTCCCTATGCTATACAGTAGGTCCTTGTTGGTTATCTATTTTATATATAGTAGTGTGTATATGTTAATCCCAAACTCCTAATTTATCCACCCCCCCCCACCCCGTGTTTCCCCTTCGGTACCCATAAGTTTGTTTTTTATGTCTGTGAGTCTGTTTTGTAAATAAGTTCATTTTTGTATCATTTTTTAGATTCCACATATAAGTGATACCATATGATATCTGTCTTTGTCTGACTTACTTCACTTAGTATGATAATCTCTAGGTCCATCCATGTTGCTGCAAATGGCACTATTTCGTTCTTTTTCATGGCTGAGTACTATTCCATTGTATATATGTACTGCATTTTCTTTATCCATTCATCTGTCGGTTGATACTTAGGCTGCTTCCATGTCCTGGCTGTTGTAAATAGTGCTGCTGTGAACACCGGGGTCTGCTGTAGTGAGGAATGAGCCACGGCTGGAATTTACTTCCCTTATTCTCTAAAGAGAAGAGGATGCTCTGAATACACACCTGTGAAAGCTGTGTCTATCCAGCCTGCTCCAGGAATGGATCTCACTTTAGTTCAGAAGGAAAGGATGTCAATATAGGGCTTGATGTTGGATGAAGCAAAGAGAAATGGCCTTTTTGGGGGGCAAGCCACCCCTTTTGTTCCTGAGCTTTAAAGTGGGTAAGTTGCCATTAGGAACCAACGGAGCATCCCTGGGTCCCTCTGACTTGCTGCTTCCCTTTGTCCCTCTTCCCCTGGAGGATGCAGAAGAATTAGAGAAAAATGAAACCGGTGAGAAATCACTTTTTTAAAAAATCCATCTTTACTGGAGTTCTGAAAACAAATTTGGGGATTCCTAAAAGGGCATGTGGTCTCTTTTTGTTCCAGGGCTGAGGTTAGCCACAGAAGTAGGGCCTGGAAGAGCCGATGTTGTAACAAATTATGCAAGCAGCCTACCGGGATGAGATCATTTCAACTTGGGTGTTTAAAAGCGCCTGAACATCGCATGCAAGGAACTCATCAGATCCCAGCAAAGGCTGGCATAGCACACTCTGAGATGCTCTCAAGGAATTTAGGGATTGCGCCCTGGAATGTTCCCCTTTCCTGTTCCATCCTGATGATTGAGAGAAATGGCTTGAGGGAGAAGAAAATCTTCTGTTTGGCAACTGTGCCAAATAATGGATCGAAAATAGTATTTTAGATGTAATTGCTG
The DNA here is from genome assembly GCF_003031525.2 of Neophocaena asiaeorientalis asiaeorientalis. Lineage (NCBI taxonomy): Eukaryota > Metazoa > Chordata > Mammalia > Artiodactyla > Phocoenidae > Neophocaena > Neophocaena asiaeorientalis. Next base: position 3,056,681 of record NW_020172141.1, on the reverse strand, counting down.
TGTTTTCAGAATTGGTAGAGACCGAGAGAGCTCTTATTTATTTTGAAAAAAAGGAACTAAATAGAAAATAGCTGTGTTATTGAACAAGCCACTGAAACACACCACACAGGGGAATTATCTTCTAGTTGCTGACAACCTAATGTGGGTTTCCTTTCTCGTCATAGGCTTAGATATGAATCCAGAGCTGACGAGTTTTCCCTCTTCTGGGATATTTCCTCTTTGTAAGGGTGCAGAGATATTAAGACACCTTGGCTATTCCCTTTTGTCCTGGCGAGGTCACCAGAACACCCAGATAATCAATTACAGGATATTTTGGCTAGACCAGGTGTAGGTAGGTGTCCCATCCTTGTGGGTGGACAGAACTATCCCTACCCTGGTAACAAGACCGTTTGGTAGGGGAGAGATGAAGCTCTTGGCTCATTTGATGTGAGGCTCAAAGTTACACGTCTGGCGGGCTGAGTTTTCCCATTTGGGGCCAGTTGTCAGAAAATGAGCATCTGGTCTCCGGGGGGAAATTATAGTCAAGAGTCAAGGCACTCTTGTCTGGGGACCCCTGGCTTAATAGTAAGGACCCAGATCATCCCAAGACGATGGCTGTGGGCTCAGGATGAGACACCTGCTGCTCTGGGCTTCCAGGAATAGTGAGTGCACTTTTGGGGAAGCATAGGCAATTTTTTGCACTTCCTTACACTTACTTGTACATATATTAGAAAGGAGCCGCAGTGTTGGAAACCCAGGTCAGCATCGTCAGGCTCACCCATAGTGAGTGTAGCCCTTCTTCAAAGCCTGAGAATGACAGCTACGTACCAGCCGAAGGCAGGACCCTCCACGGACCTCCCAGACAATGGGTTTCTGACCGATGACGCGATCGTGAGCACCGCAGAATCCCCTGTGACAAGTAAATTTCCTCATGGTTTTTGGACTTACCACGGGAGGGAGAGAAAAAAGCCCTTCTTTCAATTTGTGGAATAAGCCCTGGACACACAAGAAATAGGATCTGAAGTCGCACCCTTGGGCAGTGAAGTGGGACGTATCAATTATCCTTGACGGTGGAGCAGCCTGATTTCCCAGAGGCAAGTCTGATCAAGAGAGAGTGGCACACGCTCCCAGGAACCCTCCACCACCTCTTCCTTTGCAAAGTTTTCTAACAGCAGCAGCTTTCAAATGTTTCCTGACACATTACGAATGATGAAAGATAGATTGTGCGCCAGGCACACAGGTGTTTGGGAAAATCCCTGCCTCTGTGGAGCTGACACTCCAGTGGAGGCAAACAGATAATAAGGGGTAAAAATAATAAGTAAGTGAATTATACAGTATGTTGGAGGTGACAGGGGCTGTGGGAAATAGTAGAGCATAGTCAGGGGGAAAGGAACAGACCCGGGGGGTCTGTTGGCAGTCTGCGATTTTAGGAGAGACCAGGTCTCACTGAGAAGGTGCTATTCGAGCAAAGATGTGAGGGAGGAGTGGGGAAGGGGGATTCATGCAGAGCAAGTGACCACTGTGGAGGTCCTCGAGCGGGGGTGTCAGGCATATTTGATGGACAGCAAGGCAGCCAGCGTGACCAGAGCCAAGTGAAGGAGGAGATTGGCAGGAGGTGGGCCAAGGGGGTAAGGGGCATGGGGTGGGTGAGGGTCATCAGACCATATGGAGGGTCTTGGAGGGCATCGCAAGCCTGTGGGCTTTCTCTGCCTGAAATTGCCACTGGAGGGCTTTGAGCAGAGGAGTGGCCTATTCTGAATTATATTTGAAAAGTGCATCACTCCCACTATGGTGCCAAAGGAGAATACTGGGGGTAGGGGGAAGGCTGGAAGCAAGGAGACCAGTGAGAGGTTATTGCAGTGACCCAGGCAGGAGAGGCTGGGGGTCTGGGCCGAGTGGTGGCCATGGAGATGGGGAGAGAGTCTGCTTCTGAGTCTGTGTGGTGCAAGCTCTCCCTACTCCCCAGACCTCACCCACACTATTCCTCAGACAGCTTCCAGCTGCCCTGTATCTTCATCTTCGTGTCTGAGAGCTTTTTCTCAGGACCTCAGAAGGTCCCATTGCCCACAGTGCCTCTCCGGGACCACCATCCAAGGGCTCACTGAGGGTCTGACTTGTTGCCCTGGGACCAGCCTGACATAGCATCAGACCCAGGAACCCACTTTCCAGCCAAAGGGAAGGGAGGTGGGCAGATGGCTGTGGAGTCGTAGGCCCCATCCCCAGCCTGATGGAGCGGTGGGGCAGCCTCATCACACGGCACAGCTGGATCCCCAGCCCAGAAATGACATCCAGCAAAGTGGGGAGCCCTGTCCTTCAAGGCGAACGAAAAGTCTGTATCAGATCCTCCCAGGTGGGGCTCAGGAAATGTGTTTTAACAAGCTTTGTAGGTGATTCTAATGCGTGCAGAATTACAGGGTGACTGCATTATACGGTACCTGGTCCACAAGAGGTAGAATGCCTAGGGTCAGGAACTAAAGGCCATCTGGTTAATAATTTGTCCCTAGACTTTTTTTTTTTTTTTGGATTTCCCAGTTGCACAATCATACTGTCTGTGAAAAATGAGGGTTTTCTTTTTCTTTTTTACGATCTTTATCTTTTATTTCTTCTCGTTACCTTTTTGCAAGTTAACTGTGTGGAGTTATATACAAGTGGTAATTTTGAGTATCCCTGTTCTCAAGCTCAAAGAGAAAAGCCTATATTACTTTCTTATTGAGTACAATTCTTACTGTAGTTTTATCGTACATACCCTTCATCGGCAGGCGGACTCTCAACCACTGTGCCACCAGGGAAGCCCTAAGATATTTTTTTAATCTTGAATAGATGATGAATTTTATCATATGCTCGTTCAGTCTCTATTGAGATGATCATAAGATCAACTCTCCTTTATTAATTTTCTCCCCAGGCTCTTACAGAATATAAAGTTTCCAAATGTACCTTAAAATCTTCCTGGAATATACCTTACAAAATGATGACACCTCTAGATTGGGATCTCCCCAAATTATGTGGCGTTTCTATCATTTCCCTCCCCATTCTAGACCCGGACCCTTTGAATGCTGTATTCTCTTGGGAGGAAAACTCACTCTTACATAATGATGTCTGCTTCCAAATCTCAGTGTCTGAATTTTAGCTATATGCTCAAAGTCCTTCAGGACTTTGAGGACTCAAAATGCTTCTCTTTCCCAAAAAGCCCATATGCTTACAAACAAAATTTTAGTTTAAAAATTATTATACCATTTTACAGTTTTATGAGCCAATTTTAGAAGTAAAAAGTGAAGGCTTTGACTTTTCGTTTTCAGAGTTTGGTCCTCTGTTGGGACAGCAAACCTCAGCCTCAAAATGCAATATTTCTAACGTTAAGTGCCCAGAAAGCAAAAATGAATTACTGAGGGCAAAACATGGCGAATTTTTTCAAAATACCGTACTGCTACTTGCTCACTGACTTGAATGGTGATAAAAGTAGGAGGGGGATCCAGGTAGGAATGTACTGAAATTGTCCAGGTGACAAATGAAGGTGGCTTGGTCTGGAGAGAGAGCAGTGGAGAGAAATGACTGTGTTCAAGGGATATTCGGGAAGTCGAGTCAATTAAACTTGAGCACTGAGGCTGAGAAGGAGTCGTGGATGGTGCTTGAGATTCTGAATGGATGGTGGTCCCACCTTCTCAGACAGAGTTGATGTTAGAATATCGTGAGTTCAGTTTTGGACCCAGTTAGGTTGAAGTGCCTGGAGAGACATCCGTGGGCTTATTGCTGATGGGCAGCTGTGTGTACACGCCTGGAGCCCCAGGGAAGAAGCCTGGGCTGCAGGTAAAATCTGGCAGTGAACTTATAGGTGTTCACTGAAGCCATGCAAGTATATAGATTGGAGGATCCAGGGAAAGAGCACAGAGTGAAAAGAATGAAACGTTCAGGGCTGAACCCTGTGGAATTTCACCTTTAAATTAATAATACACTTAAGCAAAAAAAAAAAAAAATCAGGTTACCAAACTGTATATACCATGTTGTATATTTTTGGATAAAAATGCACAGGGTTGATTTGCAGTGGGTATATACCCGATAGTGTAACAGTCAACAAACCTCGTTTGGAGTCTCGTTGTAACAGTATTTTGAGTATTGCTTGTTTATACATTTTTGTAAAAAAGACTGGAAGGACAAACAGTAGTTCTCTCTAGTTGATGGGGTTAAGGATAACTTCTCTTTTTTCTTTTTCTATTTCTTTATATTTTCTAGACTTTTGGCTAAGAACATGTCTTTAGTGTTTTGTTTCTAGTATTTGACTTTAGTAAGTTTAGTAAGGATGATGTGTCCCTGTTTAAAAAAATAAGGATTGTGCGGGATTGCGGGGGCGGTGGGAGAGAGAGATGGATTGGGAGTTTGGGCTTAGCAGATGCAAACTATTAAAAGTAGGATGGATAAAACAGCAAGACCCTACTGTGTAGCACAGGGAACTATACTCAGTATCCTGTGATAAACCAGAATGGCAAAGAATATGAAACAGAATATATATATAGTATAACTGAGTCACTTTGCTGTACAGCAGAAATTAACACAACATTGTAAACCAACTAGACTTCAATAAAATTTAAAAAATAAGGATTTGGGGTTAGATTCATGATTCTAAAACATAGTTGATCATCAAAATCAGCTGAGGAACTTTTGTACGATGACCATTCAGGCCCTGGACTAGAGGTACAGAGTCTGGGTCTCTGTATAGGTGACTCAGTCACCAGTGTTATCCCAAGTCACTAATGGTTGATGAGATTGGGTAATTTGTGGGCTAAATATTTTCTAATGTCCACTCTACACATTTCATGAGGATGGGATGTAAAAAACATCTGGCCAAAGAAGGTGGGTTTAATTTGTAAATATTAATTGCCCTAAATGATAAAAATAGCTAAGAAACTTAAATTTTTTGACTGAAAGTCAAATTAGGAGATGACTATTCCCATTACAAAGAGATTCAGTGTGAGATTTCTTTAAATAGTGTCACTCTCAAGTTTACAGAAATATGTGGATGGATTAGTCCCTATTTTTCAGGAGTATATCTGAAACTTGAGCTCTAGAGCCAGACCCACTGGAATCACACAGTAGTCCCAAGTCGGCTGGAATCCCTAACACGGAAGGGAAACATCACCTGGCATCTGGGATGATCTGAAATGAAGAACCAGACCATTCATAAGAGGTGCAGAAAAAGGTTTTATGTTCTCCAAACTGAATTTTAAACACCATGAAAAAACATTAGATTTTAGCTAAAAAAAAAAACCCCAGTGAGACAAAAATCTGTTATTTTGTGTCAAATACAGTAAACTGAAACAATTTAATAGGATGGCTCCAACAACAAAGGCATTAGCAAGTCAGGAGAGAAAACATAAACATTTTGGCTTGATGGGTACAGAGCTGGAGGGGGGAGACTTCGGCGCAGTCTGGCTGTAACAGAAGCATCACCAGGACAGCTTACCTAGACCCTACCCAGATCAATTAAATCAGAACTTCCAGGCCTGGGGCCTTGGCATTGGACTTTTTTAAAAGTTCCTCCAGGTTATTCTAATGGGCAGTCAGGATGGAGAACCTCTGAATCCGAGTGCACTTTTAATTGGTTCTAGTGCCCTACTTTACTTCCTGATTCCATCCATTTCTGGAGTTCCTGCTCTATCCCTTGGTAGCAGAGGGAGGCCCAAGTCTAGGGGGTTAGAGTTGGGACCAGAGACAGCTTCGTGGACCCATGACGTGTGCTGTCACACCAGGGTCCATGCTCAGAGGAACCCACACTTGGCTTAATGCTCCACCACTGTGGTCTTGAACCTTCTGACAGTTTTGTCTATGAACTTCTGATTGGCAAGTGAAGTCTGATGGCACGATGGGACGTGCCGAGGAGCAGAAGAGGCACGTTGCATTCACGATGCCCTGTGATCACAGAACTCTGGTAGAACCGGGATGCCTGGCATTCAGCGAGAGTCCATGTGTGCACAGGGGAAGCACAACTGAGTGATCGAGGACACTGGGCCACCGAAAGGCCATGCTTTCCGTGTGAGCCAGAGCTTGCTTCAAATGCAGAAAGGTGGCAATGGCCTTGTAAATATCACGATGAACCAGGGAACCCTGCTGTATCCTTTCTTATTTATGTTACTTCTCTGGGGCAGCCAACCATTTATGCTGACAGTGATGACTTAGGAGGAAAGAAAAAGCTCTTTTCCTTTTGTCCTTCCTCACTCTTCAGTAAGCCAAAGGTGAGAGACTTGGTAGAATGGGCAGGTACCAGAAACTGAAACAGAAATAGTTGAGTTACTACCGGGCAGTGTTTCTGCTCTTCTGGTAAGATTGCTCCGAAATACAGTGTGTGCAAATCTGGTGACTCTGCACGTGAGTTAAATGCCCTTACGTTTGCGTTTAAAACTGGCAATGCACAGTATAAAGAGGAATGATCAAATGTACACTGACAATTTAAAATTTTAGTTCCTTTCACTAGCACAACATTAAATAGCCAATCACACTATGACACGTCAAGAGAGAGACTTCAGGAGAAAGGAAAAATACTTTTTTCTTGCCTCTTGAGCAAAGGGCCCCCAATTCTCATTTTGTACAGGCACCTGAAAATTGCGTAGCTGGCCCTGATGGGCAGTCATCTATGGACAGAAGTGCCCCCCTACCTACTTGCCCACCCCCCAACAAAAGCTCTGAGGAGCCTGGCCTGAAGGACCACAGGTACACAGCGCCCCAAGAGCTGAGAACTGCTCTGGGGGAGATCTGACCCCAGTGAAGATGCTGAGACTTCAGCTCTGTGGCTGGAATCCTGACTGACTGTTTCCAGACGGTCCAGGCCGCCGTCAGCCTAGGATAATGAGCCCTTCCTTCTGAGGATGAGCTAAGCACAGGCAGGAAGGGCCGTCGTTAGCAGCTCTCCTGTGGATCCGCGGAGGCCAGCAAAAAACGTCTGCACACAAGTGATTTGACTGGGTGTGTTTTGACAATAAACTCAAGCCAGACAGAAGTTGGGTGGGGAGGGGAGAGAGAATGCAGAGGGAGAAGCCATGAACTTTACAGGAGAAAATATTTTCCTTCATACTCGTTGCCCCAGAGATGAGCTGCCGAGAGCGAGCTTCCTGGGGGGACGGTGCGGCCTGATGGGAAGCACCCTGGGCTGAGTGTCAGGCACTGAGCACACCAGCCCATCTCTGCTGCAGACCAGCTGGGCCACCCAGGGCAGTGGTGTCAGCCTTGCTCAGCCTCTGTTCACATCCTTCTGAGATTTCTGTAACCCAGAACTTATCCGTATGCTAAGGAGGGACGGATGGGGAGGGACCCCTGAGCCTCAGCCATCACCTTCCTGCCTTACGTCAGACTAGAGGGTTGCCGGGGAAACAGCCCTCGATTTGGGAGTAAATGGGTGAATGTGCCCACGGACAAGTCATACTGAGGACAGGGCTCTCCCCTGGGCACCGGCAGGAGGGGGCCAAGTCTGCATTGTGGATCTGTCAGACATCTGCTGTAATTCATGAAAACCGTGAGCTCATTTCATTTTGAGCTCTAGCTGTCTGGACTCTTTATCTACTTTTAGAAATCCACAGATTTGCAAGTGCAGTCAAACATGTTGTTCAGGTGTAATAAGGTCAGTTGCCAGGGAATCGAAGAGTGTAGACTAATATCCATCATGGTTCCTGACACGTGGTACTCACTCGTGTCGCCGGCTCTGAACCTCACTCCCAAGAGCGCTGCTTACAGGGGTGTCTGTGTCTTTGGTCTTTGCTGAGGACTTTCCTTACTGTGGAAGCCCAGAGCATCACTTTGGCTTGTGTCATTTATTTATTTCGGAGGCAGTTATTTTCAAAGTGAAGATATGAACCTTGTACACGAAAATCCATTCATCAAACACTGTGAAGTAAGAATCTGCTGTATGCAAGGAAGATTTTTATTCTGAGACTATGGGCCATTGAGAAGATGTCTAAGATGGGCTTTGTCATAAAGCAGTATTTCTCAGTCTTTTTGTCCTTATTGATCTCTTAAGGAGAAAAATGTTAATTTAAATTCTCCCGCACCAAAAGGAATTAAGTCATCAGGAACAAGATTTCATCGGGAGGCTGGAGGTTTGAAGAACCACAGACCATTGAGCTAGCTAAAAAATTGTGTTTTAATTATTACTCTTTATTTTATTTATTTATTTTATTTTTGGCTGCGTTGGGTCTTCGTTGCTGCGCACAGGCTTTCTCTAGTTGCGGCAAGCGGGGGCCACTCTTCGGTGTGGTGCGCGGGCTTCTCATTGCGGTGGCTTCTCTTGTTGCGGAGCACGGGCTCTAGGTGCAGAGGCTTCAGGAGTTGTGGCTTGTGGGCTCAGTAGTTGTGGCTCACGGGCTCTAGAGCACAGGCTCAGTAGTTGTGCTGCACGGGCTTAGTTGCTGGGCAACATGAGGGATCTTCCCGGACCAGGGCTCGAACCCATGTCCCCTGCATTGGCAAGCGGATTCTTAACCACTGTGCCACCAGGGAAGTCCCTAACATTTTTTTTTTTTGCATACTACCCAAGAACCAGTTTTCCTGGTTGGTTGGAGGCAATATGGTCCCCACTGAGAAAGCATCCCATAAGGGACCCGTTGGTAGGATCCACTTGGAAGAGAGATGTGAGGAGGCAGATGAGCTAATACAAGCCCAAAGTTTGGAATCGGACATCCTGGGCTGTCTTGGCACAAGTACTTCTGGTCCCCAATTTCCTTACTTGTAAAAATGGCCCAGTGATGGTACCTTCCTCATAGTGTTATGTGAGGATTAAGTTAGATGATACTTACACAGGACTTAAATGTCTGGCATGAAGTAAGCACTAAATCAATGGTAGTTTAGGGCTTCCCTGGTGGCGCGGTGGTTGGGAGTCTGCCTGCCGATGCAGGGGACACGGGTTCGTGCCCCGGTCCGGGAAGATCCAACATACCACGGAGCGCTGGGCCCGTGAGCCATGGCCACTGAGCCTGCACTTCCGGAGCCTGTGCTCTGCAGCAGAAAAGGCCACAACAGTGAGAGGCCCGTGTACCGCAAAAAATAAATAAATAAAAATCAATGGTAGTTTGGGACCAAAACCTGTATTTGTTATCTGTTGATGCATAATAAATCGCCCAGACTTAGAACAGCAGATATTAATGATCTCAGGTGGTTTCTGAGGGTAAGGAATCCAGGATGAGCTTAGCTGTGTGGTTGCAGATAAATGGAACTGCCTTGGAGATGGGCGTTTTTAGCACTGCTAGGCTATATTTTAACTGGCATAAGGACGGCACATCAAAACTCAGCATAATTTCCGTAAAGACCTTGCTGAGGATTTTATTCGTTCTAGTACATGCGTTCTGTCCTGTTTTTGAGGACCTGTTGGAGAAAAGTATAAGAAATAGCTGTGCTTTCTGGGAGCATTTGGTTTAGGAGTGCCACTTAAGGATGCTCTAAATTATGCAATTATCTGATTTCACTCTTCATTTTGGAGCTAGCAAATGTAGAAAGCAAATGTACAAGGACTGTATAAGATGTATGTGTATTAGCTTCACGCCTGACTCTACTGGATGTCCCTGTCCTTTTGCTTTCCCTTTTCTGTCTCTCCTTCTTCTGCTCTTCGGTTTCATTTTATATATTCTTGTAAGCTTCCTTAAAGCATGTCTAGAACAAGACATTAATACATAAATAAGTAAACAAAGCACTACACATAATAATTATATGTACATAAATACAGATAATCTAAGAAGGATACATTTAAAAATCTGTTAGTCACATCTAAAATTGAAGTGAAAAATAATGCCATTTGCAACAGCCTAAAGATGTGAAACTGTTAAAAGAAAACAAATTATATGTAAGACTTCTACATTAAAAAGTACAAAACATTGCTGAGGGAAAATAAAGAAGACATGGGTTAGAAGACTGAGTACTATGGAGATAGTAATGACCCCCAAACTGATACAAAGACTCCACACAATTCCATCCAAATCACGTCAGACAGTTTTGGTAGCAACCGACAGGCTGATTTTAATTTTATATTAAAATGTAGAGGACTTAGCATAGCCCAGAGAATTTTATGAAATAAGAAAACTGGAGGACATAGGCTACTAGATTTCAACATTCACTCTAAACCTGCAGTAACCAAGGCAGCATGGCAGTGGAGCAAGGGTAGAACTGTAGATCAGTGAACCAGAGAAGAGTCCAGAAATAGACCCCACCCCAATATAGGCCAAGTGATTTTAAGTAAAATCACCAAGGCAGTTCATTGGGGAAAACAGGCTTTTCAATAAATGGTGCTGAAACAATTAGCTACCCATCTGTCAATATACAAATATGTAGATTGATAGATGGATGGATAGATGGATATATAGATAGATAGGTGATAGATGATAGATAGATAGATAATAGATAGATAGAGATAGATGGGTAGATGGATGGATAGGTAGGTAGATAGATAGATAGATAGATAATCCACCCTTATTTCAACCATACTTAAAAATGAACTCAAGTTGGATCATAGAACTCAATGGAAGAGCTAAAACTAAAACTTTAGGAAAAAAATGGGAGAAAATCTTTGTGACACAAAAAGCACAAATCACAGAAGAAGATACACTCACATGTATGTTGGCCTCCACAGTTTAAAGCTTTTGTTCTTCAAGGCACATGGTTAAGAAAAATCAAAAGACAAACACAGGCTTGCCTTTTTAGTAACATTTGAACCCTCAGACATTGCCGGTAGGAATGTAAAATGGGGGAGCCAGCTTTTTAGAAAACAATCAGTTTCTTATAAAGTTAAACATATACTTACCATTCCACCCAGCCATTCCTCTCCTAGGCATCTACCCAGGAGAAATGAAAACACATGTCTACGCAAACCCATGAATGTTCAAAGCAGCTTCATTTATCATAGCCCAAAGCTGGAAACAAGCACATGCCCACCGACTGGTGAATGGATGAAAAAATTGTGAGAATGGATACCCCAGCTTCTTGCCTTAGTACAGGATGAGTCTGAGGTGTGGCCCGCATCCACTCCCTGAGGTCCTCGTGGGACTGTTCTGGTTGCCTGCATAAGAGCCTGCTCATCAGCTCCCCCTGCACTGGCTTCCCTGCCGTCCTTGTCACACTTGCTTCTTACCCCCAGCCACGTGTCCTGGCTCATGCCCAGATAAACCACTTAGGCTTGCACCCCTGTCTCAGGATCTGCGGTGATGCAGCCCAAGACGGTTCTGCTGACTGGGAGCTCTGGTTGGCTTTCAAAGCATTCTTTACCCCATAACTACCCCTAAGGGAAGTCTGGGGCTGGACTCCTCAATGGCTTTTCAAACGGGGTATGGCTGTGGTCACGGTGAAGACTGAAGTGCCAGGTGACACGTGGGAACAGGAGTCCGAAGGCTTTGCCCCCAGTGGAAATCTGCCACCGTAACTAGGGCTTTGGGACCCACCCTGTCACCCCGTACATGTGACATGAGACATGTGACATTTAGGTTAACGTGTGACATTTAGGTTAACACTAAAACCAGGAAGGAGGTGAGCTGTGCACTCTACCTCCCTCTGGAGAGAAATGACCTTGTCTTTCACTGGGTATAATAATCACAGACGGAGATTCATTATGACACATTTAAGTACTTAAAAATTGTCGAGTATCTACCGTGTGCCTGGCACTCTACTAGACACCGTGAGACCAAGAATTGAAAGAGGAGGAGATAAGCCTGGTGGACGAGACAAATCAACAAAATCAAAACGTAAGCACGTAGAGAGGCACAGGGTGCTACCTGTCAACTGAAAAAAAAAAAACACAACTTGAGAGTTGTGAGTTGAGTTTTACTGGGGGCAAAATGAGGACCGCAGCCTGGGAGCAGCCTCTCAGGGAGCTCTGAGGACCTGCTCGGAGGAGGTGGGGAGGGGTCAGTACGTATGTGGGTTTGGTGACGGGGGTGCAGTCAAGCACGCATATTGGCAGAGGCTGGCTGCTGGCCTCGTGACGGTCGTTGCCGGTCACAAGGAACGGATGGTTCTGTTAGTGATTTGAGCGCTTTTCTAGATATGAGAAGATGCAAGCAATTGGGCTCATAAAATCTTCTCCTGAAACTATCTTACTATCTGAAGACCTGTTCTGACAGTTTTCCCAGAGCACAGAGTGTCTCGTGCCTGATCTCCACCCTGAAGCCCTCTCAGGGGGTGTGGAAGGTCAGAGACTGCTGTGGCCAGCGACTTCACTCTTCCAGGTTGTAGGGGCCCAGTTTTAGTCGGCATAGCCTAGGTATGAAGGGAGGATGGGGGGAGACAGAGGGCTCTTTAGCAAGCTGAGCTTTGAAGGGTAAAGGGGAGCTTATCAGATAGAGAAAGGGAGGGGCACTTCGGCAGACAGAATAACGTGTGCAAGGGCACCGAACACCAAGGCCAGCGCACGGTCAGCCGTGTGAATTCTGCAGAAGAGCTGGAGGGGAGAGGTTGGGTTCTGGCCAGCAAATGGTCGAGGAGAAGAGGGTTCAGGTGCGCCCAGATGCTGTCACCCAGCCATTGCTTCTGAGATGCAGGTATATGGCACGTGTGGTCACCCAAGAGGCCAAGTAGAAAGGTGAATTTCCCAATGCTCGGGGTGGGACCAGGGAACTCATGTCCTCGGGCCTGGAGAAGCTTGGAAACCCCTCTCGCGGCTGTCACCCCTTTTCTCAGACCCACCTGTACCGTCTGCCTACAGCTGCCACTCAGATGACCCCAGCTCTGGTTCTCTCCTGCACAGAGAGAGACAGACTCTCTGTACGTCTTTCAAGATTTGTGAACAGTGACAGGGTCTTGGCCGCCGTTTCCTCATCTGTCAAGCCACACACTTGGCTCTGCATGGGGAGGATTGTAAAACTGATGTGACCATTACTGACCATGTCCCCTTTCCTTCTGACCACGTCAGTAGCCTCTGCCAGATGGCCACGATGTGTTTTACAAGATCATAGCAGTTTTGCCCGCCAGAGTACTTAGCTGTGGTATTTATGGAGTTGAGGAGATTATCTCCTCAATGCTAGTGTTAGGAAGGTACCAGTGCTATACCCAGTCAGATTCCTTGGCATCGGGGCAGCTTCTCGAAAAGATGATGCAGGGGTCGAGAGGCCCCAGTTCTGACATTTTCTCCAGCTTAAAAGATGTCCACGCACATGTCATCTGTACGTGGAGAAGCAAGGTCCCAGAGAGAAGCCCGAGCTTCCGCAGCCACTAAGCTCTCCAGTCTATCTCTGCTTGGCCTTTGAAAAATTGCCAAGAAGCTTTGGGGTTTGTTCTGTTCTGTTTTGTTTTATGGGGTTTTTTTGCACGGTGAGGTAGAAGTGAGGGTCAAGACGCTGGAAGCGAACAACTTATCTTTTCACTTCTCTGCTCAAAAAGATGGATGCCAAAGGATCCACATTTCCATGTCTCCTCCCTCTTTCCTTCCCTGAGCTAATCCTTACACGCAGGGATATAAAGATAAACACTGATCCAGCTGCCAAGAAACTTGCAGTGTCTTCAGAGAGAAAGACAGTGCAAACAAAAGCACCAAGCTGTCCTCCCGCCCTTGTGGAGGCCAGGAGCATCACTTGGATGCCACTAGAAATGCAGAGTCCCAGGCCCAGCCCACAGCCCTGAATCTGAACCTGCCTTGTAACCGGATCTCCAGGTGACTTGTACGGATGTTGAAGTTTGAGAAATATCCTGTGCTTTCAAAACAGGAGGCTGCGGGAGAATGAAGGATTCTGGAATAAGAGACCGCAAAGCAGGTTCTATGGAAACAAGCCATCAGCTTTGACGGAAGCTCAATATAAACCAGGTAGATAGAAGAGAGACTGGAGAATAAGACATACAGAGACTGGGTGGGATTGTAGAATCGAGGGAGAGTTGTGGGACGAAAGCAAAACCATCCAGATTCTAGTTTCAGAACTCGTCTCTAATCACTTTTTTTCTTTTTATAAATTTGTTTATTTATTTTTGGCTACGTTGGGTCTTCATTGATGGGCGCGGGCTTTCTCTAGTTGCGGCGAGCAGGGGCTACTCTTTGTTGTGGTATGCAGGCTTCTCATTACGGTGGCTTCTCTTGTTGCGGAGCATGGGCTCTAGGTGCGTGGGCTTCAGTAGCTGTGGCACGTGGACTCGGTAGTTGTGGCACGTGGGCCCTAGAGCACAAGCTCAGTAGCTGTGGCACATGGGCTTAGTTGCTCCGCGGCAGGTGGGATCTTCCCTGACCAGGGCTTGAACCCGTGTCCCCTGCATTGGCAGGCGGATTCTTAACCACTGTGCCACCAGGGAAGTCATCTAATCACTTTCGAAACGTGTGATATTGGACAAAAATCTCAGTTTTTCATCAGTAAAATGCAGATCATGACATCTGCCCTGCTGACTTCGGGAGGTGCTTGTACATGTCATATCTGTTCACGTACAGGAAAAAGACGTCTAAGTGGCAGAGTGCTTACAAATGTAAGTTTTAATTAAGAAACTAGACAAATGGGCAGGAATGATGGTCACACAGCTTATATTACAAGCGATATACTGAAAGAGTTGACCAAGTTGAATCTAGTCCCTGCTCTTTGAACATCTAGAATATCTCGGGAATCAAAGATCTGAGCCCAACTCCAGAGTTTCTGATTCAGTTGTTCTGGGGTGGCACCCAGGAATTTGCATTTCTAGAATGTTCTGCCTTGATATTGATGCTGCTGGCCCAGGAAGCACAGTTCGAGAACCACTTTTCTCCGATTCATAAGATGAAAAGAAGCATTTACCGGGGCTTGAGGACAGTCTGGTTTTCTGTCCTTTCACTGAAAACGTATCTTCTGATAGTTTTTCACCTTAAGACTGAGTCATGGAAGGGGACCCCTTTGGGCTTCTAAGGTTGACCTGTGGCATCTTAGGGCAAGGAAGCTGTGTAAGGGAGTGGGAGAAAAGGAGCAGGGCCCCTGAGCAGTAAAACAGGTTGGGAGCACATGGTGACGATTGTCTAGGCCAGGACTGCATCCCTAGAGACCCATTGTCAAAGTCAGGACTTTAATAACAAGTACGTGTCTTGCCTGGGAAGATGGTGAATTATTTCAGTGCTGGGTGCTCGCTTATGAAACCGGGCTCAGAAAAGTCCTCAGAATGCTGGTCTGTGGTTGGCGAGGTGTCTGTTGGGCATGGAGGAGAGAAGTCTGTTGAGGGTCTTTGTCTATGTGTGAGCTTGTTGCCCTCCTCTGCTGTTCCCCAGGAAAGCAAGCCCTTCCACAAGCAGCTACGATAGCACAGAGAAGTGACAGCTACAGTCAGATGAGTGGTCACATCCTGTGTGCCTGACCAGAGGTCACAGGTCCTTACCACTCTCGGAAGAAATTATAGTACATTGACCCAACTATTTAAATCATTGGCAATTAAGAATGAAAGCTTTTTTCCCCCTTAGCTGCCCAATCTGAGAAGCAGGAGGTGAAAACTTTGCTGGCTGAGGGAGCAGTGACTCTGCTTCCCAGTGATGAATGACCCTGGGGCCAATAGACTTGGTGTCTTCAAACCCCGGGGAACTAATCTTCAGCAGATGTATTAAATGGGTTTACAGACCTCCCCAAGTAGCAGAGGGACAAAGGACTGGAGGATTCCCTTTCATCATCCCAAAGATCCACAGGAAACTGTCAGTCCCTTCCTCCAGAAAGGAGAAGGAAGGCTAAGAAAGATGATATTTATGCATTTCATTTGTGAAGGGATGGGTGACTTCTACTCAATAAGCCAGAAAAAAAAAAAAAAAAAAAGCCAGAAAGTCAGAAAAGACATCCTAGGATGTGTTGAAGGCCCTGCTCCTTACCAGGCTGAGATGTTCGGGAAGAACCTTCTTGGCAGAGGGTCACTACTGAAAAATCACGAGTCTTCTCTCTTGACTCCTGTCTGTCTCTAAAAGACTGGTTTTCACCATGTGGTTCCCAAACCAGTATCATCAACATCACTTGGGAACTTGGTTAGAAATGCAGATTCTAGAGCCCCACCCAAGAGGTACTGAGTTGGAAGTTCTGGGGCTGAGGTCCAGTGATTTGTATTTCTATTTATTTATTTATTTTATCTTTTAACATCATTATTGGAGTATAATTGCTTTACAATGGTGTGTTAGTTTCTGCTGTATAACAAAGTGAATGAGCTAAACACACACATATGTTCCCATCTCTCTTCCCTCTTGGCGTCTCCTTCCCTCCCACCCTCCCTATCCCACCCCTCTAGGCGGTCACAGAGCACCGAGCCGATCTCCCTGCGCTGTGCGGCTGCTTCCCGCTAGCCGTCTGTTGTACATTTGGTCGTGTATAGATGTATTTTAAAGTGTTCTAGGTGATGCTGTAACTCACCCAACTTTGAGAACAAAGACTCCGAGATTAGGTTCCACTCTCAGCCTTTGTACATCCTTGCAACGTCATATAATATCTAGCCATTAAGGATGCTGCGGTAGATGGACATATATGTACACAGAAAATATTCCAGCTCACCCTCTCCTGCTCTTTGAAAGAAGCAGTGCCATGCCCCTTCGAGAATGCAGGGCCAACAGCAGCACATCCCTGGGGCGCCCCTGATTTTGGGGGAGGAAAGAAACCCTTACTTCCTGAGGTCAGGGTAAGAAGGCAGATGGTACCAAACCCTCTCCAAATTCTATTCCCAGTAAATTGCAGAAAGGTGGTACTGAAGAAATGCAGAAGTGGATTTGCTTTTTATGCAGTGGCAGTTAAACTGCTAAATCAAGACAGAAGGGGGATAACTTACATTGTTTTACTGTTTTATTTGGTGAAATTAGCGAGAACTTCCCAAGTTTGACTTGCCTGCTACTTGGGTACTCATTCGGTATTTTCAAGTTCACAGTAACTTGGCTGACACTCCAGGAGGGACACGTACTTCTCTACCTGTGACGACAACCAGGGCTCCGATGTGATTCTCCAAGGCTGGACGACCGCAGTCCTGAGCCATTGTCATTGGATCTGTTCCTCCAGTGAGAGGGCGGCGTCCAGGCTGACTCACCACATCCCCACACCTGGCGCTCCTGGTGTCCGGGGCTGTGCCCTGGAAAGGGAGCTGGCCTGATGGGCCTCTACCACCCATGGCCCTGGGACCTTGGCAGGACTTTCTGAGGCTGAATCAGCAGCTTAGGTCTCATGAACGCAAAGCTACGAGCTAAACCCCTGGTCAAAGGTGTTCCTTGTAAAGGCAGCCTGAGTCTGGACGCCTGGTTATCGCTTGGCTGGGCTGGAGGGAGTCCCCAGGGGCCTTCTGTGATCACAAAAGGGAAATGTGACAGCCTGAACTGGAGACCACCCCTCCCTTAGAGGGGGACCCCGGCCCAAGTAGCCTTGCCTCCCGAGATTAGCTGTACTCGGCTTCCCCTCTCCCACCGCCCCTACCATAATTGTACAAAGGAAAGTCGCGGAGAAAATCACCCCCAGCCCCTTCCCAATCTCTTGTACACACTAGAAACACTATTTATTGGGGTCCAGTCTATGAGAATGCACCCCAGTTCCATAGATGCTCAATCAGTAAAAGAAAGGGTGGGCTTCCCTGGTGGCGCAGTGGTTGAGAGTCTGCCTGCCGATGCAGGGGACATGGGTTCGTGCCCCGGTCTGGGAATATCCCACGTGCTGCGGAGCGGCTGGGCCCGTGAGCCATGGCCGCTGAGCCTGCGCGTCCGGAGCCTGTGCTCCGCAACGGGAGAGGCCGCAACAGTGAGAGGCCCGCGTACCATAAAAAAAAAAAAAAAAGAAAGAAAAAAAGAAAGGGTAATGAATTATAATGCATAGCAGAGTCCTGGGAGAACACGGACAGGAGGGGACATCCAGTGACTGAGAACTTCCTAATAGCACAGACAGGACCGTGCTTATTATGGAGGTGCCCTCACCATCACTCATACGCACGTCCATGCGCACAACCGGCCAAGTTAATGAACACGGGCCAGATCAGCATCCCCGACTCACACTTGATGTTTGCTGTTTCCACCGTTCCCGTCTCTACTGTCCTGCTCATTGTGCTAAATCAGACTTTTCTTTATGTCGTTCCCTTCCCTGCCAGCTGCTGGAAGTCAGCAACTGTGGCTCCATTTCTCTGTACCCCCTGCAATACAGAACAGCATGGCCGGCACGTGCTAGGAGTTCAAAAAACAAGGGCCCAAAGTACTGACTGACCGAGCGGCTCAATGTTAGATGCATAGTTATATCATAATGACAACCCTGCCATCCACAGCCCCTTGCCATAAACTCCGCACAATACAATCGCCGTTGGATTTTTGTCCAATTGTACATGTGAGAGCAATTTATAAACTGTAAAGCTCTGTGGGCATGCAAGACGGCTTTGCCCACCCCCTCGCAGGATAACGGGAGCCAGGTCAAAGAGAATTTCAACTTGAACTGTCACCCTAAATGTAAATAAATATGAATTTATGTCTTAGGTCCCTTGCTCTATGTATAAAATTCTTCTTTGAGTCTCTTTTCCAATTTTCTCTCCAAGTTCCCAAGAGCTATTTGGGAAGTGAGTGAGGAGGGCTTCTTCCTCAATGACAGGGAGGGAGGGAGGGAGGGAGGGAGGGATAGATAAAGTGAGGCCCCCCGGGGAGAGCATTAGGCTGGCATCAATGGGCAACGAGAGAAGCATCGTCCCAAAGCACGTTTTTATTATTAATAGTATCAGCATAAAGGTGTTTGGTTTTGGCGGGGAGGGGGAGGGAGCTTCCTGGCCTCTAAGCCCCCTTCCCACCACAAGAGTCATGGTGAGGCACAAGCTGAGAAAACCAGGAACAATCTAGACGTTCCCAGTTCATGGCAACGAGTGGATGATGCTTTCCACACACTTGGGGTACCTGTGTCCTTTCCATGTCCTTTGACCAGGAGCCAAAGACACAAACATGCAGGGAACATGGAGGATTTTCTCCAGCAGAGGCAGCAGTGGCGGCTCCGGCCAGTATTCAGGGGGAACATGCAGTGTCAGGGACCAGGGGCCATCCGCCCGCGACACGCTCACCTGCGTGCCCTGATGCTCTGCTGTGTCTCTAGTTCTGGCCTAGCCAGCCTCTGAAGGCACCCACTGTATTTCTAGCTTGGTTCTTCATAGCTCCCCACCCTTCCCTTAGTTGCCTGGAGTGCCATGGAGATGACCTGAAGTGTTTAAACAGGGCTTTAGAAAAGCCTCAGGGACAACAACAGGAAATAGAACAGAGAAATTGCCACACCCAAGGGACCAGGCTTAGAAGTGAGGGGCTCCCGGGAGCTATATTCCCACAGAGGATGGAACACTCAGGAAGCCTCAGCCTTTTCATCTTTAGCTACTGCCGTCTTCCTCGTTCTGGCTTCAGTATCATCCTCCATTTCAAAGGAGAAGCCCCTCGCATGAGTACAGCTTTTCCCATCTTTGGAGTTAAATCTTTGTGGCTGCCTCTGAGTCCGTCCTTTGGAAATGGAATTCTTGAATCCAAAGGCATCTGCATTTAGAAAGCTTTTGATCTCTGCTATCAATTTCCCTTCCACAAGAGTACCAATTTACCAATTTACACTTCCACTGGCAGTATATGAAAGGCCGTCTCCCTCAATCCTAGCTAACACCAGGGATTATCATTCTTTTGTGTTTTTGCCAATGTGATGGGCTTAACATAGCAGGCATGACACTGCTGTTTTAATTTGCACTTTTTAAAGTTACTTATGAAGTTAACCTTTTTTACATGATTGTGGTCAATTGCCTGTTCAGATCCTGCTCTGTTTTATTTCCACGTGTTTGTTGGTTTTCTTCCATTGATTTATAAAGCCATTTAACGTACCAACTGTTTTTTTCTGCCATTTTTGTCACCAAAACTGTTTCCAATCTGTCATTTTCTTTAGAACGTTAAAAATTTTTAACTTTGTATCTTGTCTAATATACCACTAATGCTCAAAGTCAATAAAAAAAAGAAAACAGCATCTTTTGAATCCCTCTGTCTTTCCCATATTAAGATGAAGAACTGAGCACTTTTATTCCTCTCTCCATTCACGGACTGGTTTTAGTTATAAAATCTAAATACTTAGACCCAGATTACATTATTATGTTATTATTTTGATATTAAACATCTTTTATTAGGAGAGTAATTTGTTAAACAACAAGGACCTACTGTGTAGCACAGGGAACTATATTCAACATCTTGTAATAACCTGTAATGGAAAAGAATCTGAAGAATACACACACACATATAAAGCTGAATCACTTTGCTGTACACCTGAAACTAACACAACTTTGTAAATCAAGTATACTTCAATTAAAAAAAGGAAAAAGGAAGAAAGAAAAAAAAGAAGAGTAGTTTTTGATATCTGCATTAAGCTTTATAAACAAACATATATGGGAAACACTTAGCACAGTGCCTGGCACATAGTAAGAGCTAAATAAATGTTGGCTTTAACATTATTATTTCAACAAATATTTTGAATTAATTCCACGTTCAACTGTTTTAATGCTCAGAACCATTTCTTTTATATGGGATTTCCTGGTCTCGAATCCTTAATTGCGTTCCACGTTTCATGTGGGATGATTTTTCAAGTAATGTTTTTCAAGAAATATACCCGGGGAATACATTAAGTTTTTGGATAGTCAGCAATCTTTCTTTCGCCCTCATATATAAAAGAAAAAAATGACAGTTTACCATTGTTTAATCACAATTCTTTTCCCTCAAACCTCAAACTGTGCTTTTTTAAATTGAAGTAAGTTGATTTACAGTGTTGGGTTATCAAAGTGATTTTTTTTTCAACTCCATTATTTTTTGCTGTTTGACGTAATGCAGAAGAAATCTGAAACCCACTAGATTTGTATTTCTTTGTGTTTTTTTCTCCCAATTTTTAATGGATATTTATAGAATTTTTCTTTGTCTTTATTAGGAAAAGTTTTGCTCTGGTATTTCTAGGTGTTGGACTTCCTTTCATATTTTTGTCCAGTGTAATGCGGTGAAGTCTTCTGATCTGCAGAGCTTTTGTAGAAAAATAAAAATGAAATATAAACAAAATTTTTATGTATGTGCATTTGATTATCCATTCTATTGTACTTGTTTTATTCTTCAGAAATATATTTGACTCTTAAGAGTTGGCTTCTGTTCTCCGTCTTCATATTCCCCATTGCTTACATCGTGTTCATTACATCATGATGTATGATGTAAGGGTGGTGATGATGTCACTACCTTAAGGTGACTCTGGCTGTCTACATCATCCCATGTGGATTTTAATTCTGCTGCTGACCTTTTGGTTTCCTTGCCATTTTTCCTTAGTTCGATCACCTACCTTTATATTTCATCTTGTTGTCTTTTCACCTTTGACAATTGTCTCCTCATGCTTTTTCATTCCTGTTTGGGGCTATGCTAACTTGTATTCTATTAAGGATACCAAGTATTTACCAGAAACTTTTTTTCTGGATCCTGGGGAAGATTATTTTCAGAGGTCTGCTCTTCTGAGACTTAGGGTGAGGTCTGTGTAGACAAGTGGATGGACCCGGGTTCCACGTAGGTCCCATCTCCTTTCCAGAGCATCCGCCAACCCAGTGCTCACCCCTAGAAGGTGTTCATAGGGGGCCAACTCTTTGACTGAGGTGAGCATATCTCCTCCCCATCCTCCAAAATACACACTCTCTGCCCCTTTGTATGACAGGCTGAATCCTTGGAGTGTGTGAAAAATCATAGCTTCCCACCTTCATTGTTAGTTAGGGGCATTGCGTGTGCACCTCTTTTCTGCTCTGCAAACATCCATGCCTTGCCTAAGAGGATGACAGTTCTGAAGATGCAGTTGGGCATTGTCAACCAGCTCGCACTGACATTTGGCAATGCTGAGCATCTTTTCATGTGCCTATTGGCCATTTGTGTGAAATGGGTGAACTTTATGATACGTGAAATGCTCCTCAATATACTTGTTTTTGAAATAAACGTTTGTTGTCATTACATCCATGCTGCCAATAAGTTGAGTTCACGTGCTGATTTTATGCTCTTATATTTTTTCCTGAGAATTCTGAGTCCCTTAAATACCTCTTATTTGCTTCGATAGTGAAAGGATTGAGGATCTGAAAACAGTGTTGTAGAATATTCCTTGTGTGCCCCAATTTTCCTGTTTCTTATGCTGTGTCCCCGGTTTATAGACATTTCGTTCTACCTTTAGGTTCAGCGGGTCAGGATACCTGGATTCCCGTCCTGGCTCTGACATTCATTAGCTGGAGAATTGGGGTGAATATCTTCTCCCCCTCTGCCTCAGATAAGTCCTCATGGGCTGAAAAGGGGGACATGAGCTACCTGCTCTTTGCTTTTCCCCCTGCTCCATAAGGACCTGGCATGCTTTCCCCATCCCCTCCAAGTTCTCGGATCGATTAGAAGCTGTATATACATGGGATTTTATTTACATGACTTGGTGCCTGTGCTTACAGCTACGTTTTGGTCCAGCCCTATTCCCCTCTCTCCTCTGCCCCGTATAGTACCCAAGGGAGGTATAGCCACACACCAAAGCCCACTCGACTTCCTCAAATAGACAATAAGAACGGAAAACAACTGATGTCCAAAGAGTCAAAACTGGGCCCACCATTTCCCAGGTGGAGCTTCTTAGACAAGTCACTTAGCTTCTTTAAACTTCAATTTCCTGGCCTTTAAATGGGGTTAATAAACCAGCTCATCCAGTGTTACCATAAACATTTTAAAACATGCCACGTGAGAGCGCCTAGCACATCCTGAACAGGTCCTGTGTAGATGAACCAACCAGGCATTGACAGATAACATGGGTTTTCCGGGCGCTGCAGTGGTGAATTGATCAGAGCTGTCCAGAGCCTGGGGTGGGAAGTCTGCTTAGGCTAATTGAACAGAGACCCGTCTCCCGTGCTCTTCTGCTCTCCAATGGGACTAATAGAGAGAAACAAGTTAATGAAAAGCAAACATTTCCTGGTGAGCGCTTCTCAGACAGCTGAGGGTGGCTGCAAGGTTGAGAAAGGAAACAACCTCATGTCAATTGGAAAGGTCAGGAAATCAGGAGAAGCAAAACAATCTCCAGACAAGAGGCAGTCCCTGGGAAGCCATGAGTGACAGTAGCCCGAGGCTGTTCACCCGGTGTGAGAAACAGGAAGGGTCCTGGGAGGAGTGAAACAATCCTCCTCTAAGCTGGGCTCCATTTCCTCCGTGTCCTCCTCCTGGAAGGCTAACAGATGACTTCAAAGCGATTCATGGGTGTGAGTCCACCGAATTCAATACTACGTAGTTTTCTTCCCAGGAACCTAATGAAAAAGTGAGTCTCAGCCATGTTCAGGTTCGAAAGGACGGCTGCTGTGGTCCCTAAAACCTACCAGGTCGTAACTTCAAAATGATCATAGGAAACCCAGGATGTCAACCTGCAGGGTAATAAACATTGCGTGGACATTGGAGCCAGGCAGGAAGATGGCTAGAGACAGATCTCCCCACAAAATATCTGGCTAGTTCTAATGAGAAGAATGGTGAATTTGGGGTGGAGAAACCTGCAAGACACCAACGTGGTTAGGTGATCGAGGCTAAGATTACTGATGACAGCATGTTTCGGTGTTTGGGCTGCCATGACAAAAATACCATAGACTGGGGGGCTTAAACAACAGATATTTATTCTCACAGTTCTGGTGGCTGGAAGTCCAAGATCAAGGTGCCAGCAGATTCAGTGTCTGGTGAGAGAGGTCTTCTAGGTTTGCAGATGCTGCCTTTCTGCTGGGTCCTCACATGGAGAGGAGAGCGAGACACAGAGAGACACAGAGAGAGAAAGCCCTTCTGTATCTTCTTGTGAGGACACTAATACCCTCATAAGGAACCTGCTTTCATGACCTCCTCGAAACTTGCTTTCCAAAGGCACCACCTCCTAATACCATCACACTGTGGTTTAGAACTTCAACATGGGGATTTTAGGGGGCCACAAACATTCAGTTCATAACACGGCATGAATGGAGATTATGTTCCCCCCGAGGGAAGGCAGACAAGAGGCAGGATCCTTTCTGGGGAATTCTTGCCGAGAGTGTATGACCAGAGTCTGATCACGAGGAAATATAGGGAAAGAACTCAGGCAGAGGGTTCTCCAAAGAATGAAAGGCTTGTACTCTTTAAGACAAAGACATGATAGACAGGGAAAGACCAAGGAACTATTTCAGACTGAAGGAGACAATGAGACACAACAGATAAAATGACGTGTGTTCTTAAATGGGATTGGAAAGGGTAAAGAGATCCTCTCTCTTGAAGAGAGTCCGAATCACCTACCACTATGATGGGTGCTCGAGAGTGATTTTTTTTTTAATGTCCATCATTTTCTTCTACTGTAAGAAAGAGTGTTCTCTTGGGATTGACATATATACACTAATATGTATAAAACAGGTAACTAATAAGAACCTGCTGTATAAAAAATAAAATTAAATTTTTTAAAAAAGAAAGTGTTCCCTTCTCCTCCATTTATTTATTTACTTAAATCAGTATATGGGTGGTAATACAGTATTTTTTCAACCTTATTTAGGTATAATTGACAAATAAAATTGTAAAATATTTGAAGTGTACAACGTGATGATTTGATATATGCATCCATCATGAAAGGATTCCCCACCGAGTTAATCCAGCACCTCTCATATTTATCTTTCTTGAAATGAGAACATTTAGGTTCTACTCTCTTAGCAGATTTCAATTCTGCAATCCAGTGTTGTCAACTATAGTCACCATGTTATTTACAGTAGATCCTCAAACCTATTCATCTTACAACTGAAAGTTTGCACCCTTCTACCAGCCTCTTCCTATTTTCCCCACCAAGCCCCTGCAACCACTTTTCTATTCTCTGTTTCTATAAGCTTGACTTTTTTTTTTTCTTTTTAGATTCTACAAAGAGGTGATACCATGCAGTATTTGTCTTTCTTTGTTTGGCTTATTTCATTGAGCATAATGCCTTCCAGGTCCATCCATGTTCTCACAAATTATAGTATTTTCTTCTTTTTAAAGGCTGAATAATATTTTATAGGGTAAATATACCACATTTTCTTGATCCATTCATTCACCAGTGGCCATGCCTTGGCTACTGCGAATACTGCTGCAATGAACACGGGAGAACACATATTTCTTGGAGATCCTGATTTCCATTCGTTTGGATATATACCCAGAAGAGGGACTGCTGGATCGTATGTAGTTTTATTTTTAATTTCTTGAGGAGCCTCCGTGCAGTTTTCCAGTGGCTGTACCAATGTACATTTCCACCTACGCTGTACAAGGTTTCCCTTTTCTCTGCATGCTCACCAGCATTTGTTTCCTTTGTGTTTTAATTGAATTATAATTGGTTTACAATGTTGTGTTAATTTCTGCTGTACAGCAAAGTGACTCAGTTATACACACACATATATTCTTTTTTATGTTCTTTTCCATTATGGTTTACCCCAGGAGATTGGATATAGTTCCCTGTGCTCTACAGTAGGACCTTGTTGTTTATCCATTCTAAATGTAATAGTTTGCATCTGCTAACCCCAAACTCCCAATCCATCCTTCCCCCAGCCCCCTCCCCTTGGCAACCACCAGTCTATTCTCCATGAGTCTGTTTCTGTTTTGTAGATAGGTTCATTTGTGTCATATTTTAGATTCCACATGTAAGTAATATCCTATGGTATTTGTCTTTCTCTTTCTGACCTATTTCACTTGGTATGATAACCTTATCTCCTGTCTTTTTGATAACAGCCATTTAACGGGAGTGAGGGGATATCTCATTGTGGTTTTGCTTTTCATTTCCCCGATAAGTAGTGATGTTGAGTCCCTTTTCATGTACCTGTCGGCCATTTGCATGTCTTTGAAAAAACGTCTGTTCAGGTCCTTTGTCCATTTTCCGTCGGGTTTTTGTTATGTTGCTATTGAGTTGTATGAGTTCCTTGAGTATTTTGGATGTTAACCCTCATCAGATATGTGGTAGCAACCCAATATTTTTTTTTCTTTTTTTTTTTTTTGCAGTTCGCGGGCCTCTCACTGCTGTGGCCTCTCCCGTTGCGGAGCACAGGCTCCGGACGCGCAGGCTCAGCGGCCATGGCTCACGGGTCCAGCCGCTCCACGGCACGTGGGATCCTCCCAGACGGGGGCACGAACCCGTGTCCCCTGCATCGGCAGGCGGACTGTCAACCACTGCGCCACCAGGGAAGCCCACAACCCAATATTTTGGTGCTCAAAGTGTCCCTGCTTTGTTTGGTGGGATCCTTCAAGAAGACTTCTGTGCCCTTTAGATTCGTGCCCGTGATTCTTCAGACTCTTTCCGACTTTCTGGCACAATGTTCCAGGGTCATCTTAAATTTCTTGTCCTACCACTAGACCAGCTCTTTGCTCCAAGGTGCCCTGGTTTCTTTCAGCGAAGTATTTAGAAGGTGGGCACTCAGTGGGTTCATTGCTTTGGGAGGCGAGGTGGCTGCTTCGTCAAGTTACTCCTAGTTACTAACTAGGAGACTTTAATGAGAATTGTGCTTCTGAGTAATGTCCTTGAAATCTGGAAGCAGACCCCAGCCAGGGTGGAGGTCTTCTCAATCCAACTGCAGATATTTCTGTAATATGTAGACTCAGAGAGTAGAAAACGGTTGGTAAGACGAAACATGTGAAGAACACAAAAATGATTTTTCTTTGCTTTATGCTGTAGTAGGGAAATGTGTTCACCCGGGACCAGTTCAAGCACTGTGAATTAGTTCCCTGTCATTTCTATCCAATGTGGACAAAGCAATGAAAAAAAAAAAAAGCAATCAAGCATTGTTCTGTATGTCATGTAAAAGAAACTATTACTACCATTTAGCTTTTTCAGCAGGTTGTTTGCATAGCAGGAAGATACATACAGGAGCACAAAGGATTTGAGGAAGTAGTTACATTCTCTCTAAGCTCCAGATTGATCTCCTGCCATTTTGAGGTTTGCTCATGAATTAGGAGGAAAAATGTCCCATATTTTATAGATGAGTTTTCCCAGCTACCAGATTACAAGCTAATGAGACAAATTTGGGGTGCATCAGGTCTACTTTACCCCATTTCCAGGCTCTTCTTTCTTCTCCTCTTTGCTCCTGGGGTCTCTGATAGGAAATGTAGGTAATTTCCTCACCACAGTATAGTTTAGGTTGACAAGACTACTGTAACTAATCCAGTTGCGAACGAATCCAGTAACTAATCCTATAACCCAGTTGTAGACATTCTAGGGCCGTATTGCCCGAAGTGTTTCTCACTTGACTCTGAGCACTAGAAGGGCAGAGACTATGTTTTATTTTATCTTAGAAGTGGAAGTAATAGTAGTTACAGCTACTGTTTACCGAGCAGCCACAGAGAGCTAAACGTTTTGCTTATGCCCATTCTAATTCTCACTGCAGTCCTTCAGGGTGGTGGGATAACCATCCCCATATTCCAGATGAGGACCGAGGCTTCACCACGAGGTTATAACGTGGCCAAGATCCAACAGTTGGCAGTAGGATTTGGATGTGAACTGTGGAATCTGGCTGCTCTGAAGCCTCGGTTCTTTCCACTAGCCTAACCCTCACCCCCCAGCACTGTGGAGAATGCAAACACATAACAAGATTGAGTCTGTGGTTATTGAACAGAATTGAACTAGACTGGGTCGTGAACAGGAGGAACACCCAGCAGCTCCAGGGGTGTATTCTAACCAGACTGGTGCGGGTGAAGGTGGGGAGTAAAACTTTACAATGGGGGGAAGAACTCCAGACCGGACCCTCACCTATGGCTGGAGCCTTAGAGTAAATAAGTGACTCCAACTTTTTGATCCTCAGTTTCCAAAATGCTAAAATGAGGTGGGGACACCTGACCGCCAGCATTCCTTCCAGCTTTATTCTTCTTTACTCTCCCTTGTCAAAAATTCTTTCTTCTGCACCATTAGGGGAAAAGCTCTGAAATTCCTCATCCCATCACCTTCCTCCCCACCTACCCCAACCGTTAGCACCCATCTTCCCCCTTATTTTATTTATTTATTTATTTATTTATTTATTTGCGGTACACGGGCCTCTCACTGTTGTGGCCTCTCCCGTTGCGGAGCACAGGCTCCGGACGCGCAGGCTCAGCGGCCATGGCTCACGGACCCAACCGCCCCGCGGCATGTGGGATCCTCCCGGACCGGGGCACGAACCCGCATCCCCTGCATCGGCAGGTGGACTCTCAACCACTGCGCCACCAGGGAAACCCCCACTCCGCCCTTATTTTAGAAGTAGCTTTTCTAAAAAGAACTGGAAGCAATCAGCTGCTTTTGGAAGAGTAGATGCTTGGCAGATAGAGGTGTAATATCAAGCAATTCCTACTTGAATGCAACCCAACGCATCCACAATGTGCCCAGGAATTAAAGGGGGAAAAAGTCCATATTTACTTATCCTCTTTTATTTTTCTTTGCATTAGAACAAATAAAGAACGAAAGGTTGTTTTGTAAATGCAGAAGCGTCAACAACGAAGATCAGCACACTCTAGAAAGGAAAGCCAAATTCTCCCTAAAATAAAGAGGCCTTTAGACACGTGATAAAAGCTACTCATTCCATTGTTTTTCTCAGATGAAAGAGGGGGTGCTGTTTTTAAGCTCCAAAATCTATTTTGTGTAAATGTGCTTGGTAATAAAGTTTGGGGAAAATATCAAGCACGTATTTATTTTTAAGTGTATATATTGCTAATTTATTTATTTAGACCGAAGTCCAAATGTGAACTGAGACCAGGATTAGGCAAACAAACAAAAAAAAAAAGGCTAAGGCTGAAACTCTGGCAGAAATGAACACATTTTCCACACTGGAGTTTGAACATTAACACCTTCAAGAACCAGCACTCATTAGCACATCAAGAATTAGGGTGATGCCTCTTTCAGCCCTGCTAATGAAACAATTCTTCGTATTCGTGTTTTTGCAGAAAGCAGAGGTAGCCTGGCTTCCAGGAGCAGAATTCCATGGAGGTCGATCCAGGTTCACCTGTCAAAAATAGAAGTACTGACCTATAAAGAATTGTTTCCAATGTAATCTTTTCAGGGTCTGGGAGTATTCTGAAGAAATACAACCAGGCAGGGGCACACTGATGGATGGGGAGTGCAGGACCGTCAAATCCCCCCCCCTTCCCAGGAGCCCCACTCACGTGACGGCTGCAGCCCCCTTCCCACAGGACCCAGGTTGCAACCTGAGCCCACTCCACCTGGGCTCCAACTCCTCCAAACAGAAAAAGGGAAAACTCCAAATTGTGACCCAATAACTAAATCACTGAAAGGAGGCTGGGTGATTGGGGGAAGGTTTTCTACTGCAGAAACACAAAAATCTACTTAAAATTTAACTCCCCTTGAGTAAAAAGACTGTTGAAAACCTCTCCTAGAAACGGTAGAAGCTGCTAATTCTCCGTCTGCAAGTAAAGGGCTCTCTATAGGGAGAGGATATGCCCCACTTTAAAATATAGAAGTTATGATTATTGGCATTACAAAAGGATTCCCCCACTGATGAGCGGTTTCACTGTATTCCTTTTGTAAAATTTAACTTGTGCATTATAGAAAAAAAGTCGAAAATACAAATGTTTTAAACAGTAGAATAAAAAAAAAAAAAGTAGAATAAATACCCCATAACCCACCTCTCAGATATAAACACTGCAAACATCACCCCCTCCCTGATACTTTTTTTTCCTTTAGCATATACAATGACGCATATATTTTGGACAAGAATGAAATCATATTCAACGTATTTGATAGGCTATTTTTTTCACTTAACGTACATTATGAAGAATATATTTCTCTGACGTCAATTTTAATGGCTGTATGGGCTTTCATGAAATGGGTTTATTGAATATTCTCCATGGATGTTCATTAAAATTACTTTCGATTTTTCACTTTTATAAAGAATGCCGCGGTGTAAAGTTTTTCAGCTAAATACTTACTCACTTCTCTGTCTGTCTCTCTAGAATCAATTCACAAATCTGAAACTCTCTTGGAGGATGTGCCAATTTAAAGTGTTTGTTCACTGTAGCCAGACTGCTGTCCAGAAGCCTGCCATGGAAATGTGCAGTTGTTAATAACCACTTAGAAGGGACACAGCTTTGGAAACTCCTCGGGGGGGGTCTTTCTTATCTTTTCCCTTTTTCCAGCATGTCCTTACCTATTTGCAGGCAGCCTGCTAGGTGGTCCCGATATATCGATAGTGATAAAATTACAATTTCATCACGAATTGGAAAAGCCTTCAGGAGTAATTTTCCATTCTTTCAGATCTTCTTGATCTTGTGCTCTTTCTTCAGAAAAAAAAAAAAATTGGTGTTTTCCCAAACATGGGCTCATTTTCAGTGGTCCAGCAGATAAGCCAGCTCCTTGGTTCCCTGCAACAATCTGGCGAGGTAGTTACTGTTTTCCACAATCATGAAATTCAATGAAATCATGCTTGTGAAATACTCGCGAGTAACTATTTTTGAGGTCCCCTTGAGGAGACCATGGTGACGTAGGGTCCAAGCTTGGTGGTGGTCCTTGGGGAGCAGGTGAGGAAGGGGTGTCTTTCTAGTTTGATCTCAACACTTTTCCTAGGCCAGTGAGGTTGGGCTGGCATTTTCCACACTTGGGAGAGGTAAAATTCCCATTTCTTTATAATAGCTCCCCCTTTTAAGGAAGATTGGATATATTTTTCTATTGTTTGAAACCAAAGACCCTCAAGATGGATTTAACTTCCTGAAGGGTCCTTCAAGATAAGATACAACTTTGTCCAGGGGAGGAAGCAAAACACTGACTTATTGAAAAATTGAAATGCAGAGAAGACCCTCAAAAGCCTGTATTCCAAAATGTCAGGTAAGAATTAAAATAAATGTCAGATAATATTAAGATAAAACTCATTCCATTGCTGCCTCATTTTTTTTTTTTTAAATCCAAAAGATTGCATCCTTTACAAAGCATTTGTTCTTGGGCTTCCCTGGTGGCACAGTGGTTGAGAGTCCGCCTGCCGATGCAGGGGACACGGGTTCGTGCCCCGGTCTCCAGTGGTCATTACCAAATCCTTTGATTTGTCTTATAAATCCCTGAGACACTGCATCTTCCACATATTAGACGCATGGATACTGGAGCTGAGTAGACTACAGTCCCTTTACAGGAATCTCTTAATGAGTCTTATTTTTGTCCTGAAGGTACAGTCAATTTTTAAATGGTAGTATTTCCACTAGGTAGTCAGCTCTTTTAGGACAGACACTAAGTCCTATCATATTCATGTTCTAAACATATAAGCTTGTGTCCGGCACGTACTGGATGCTCAGTAAATAGCTGAACTTAACAGTTTAAGAAATACTTTGAACATCATTTGTTGAGGTAATCATCACAGGAGTCCTTTTGTGTAGGTATTAAATGGTACTGACCTGCCTCCGTATTTTACTTCTCTCTCCCAGTTTGCCTTGTAGCCCAGGCTGGGCATGGGCAGGCTGGAGGAAAATGAATGGAAATACTGGGTGCTGAACCTTTTGATCAACTGATCATCTATTGTCTTTTAGGCAGACTTTCCCAGTGCCTCTTAGCTTGAGAGCTCCTTGCTTGAAGGTCCCTTTGGGTCTTTGTCTTGGATTTAGATGGTGAAATATAGGGGTCTAGCTAAGATGGAGTGCTGAAATGACAATAGCAGAATGAGTGAACTGAGTATATGTGCTCATGTGATTTCTTGGAGTTAATCTTTCATTCATTTCTTCAGCTTTTATTTCAGAAACTATTCATTATAGCAAGCACGGGGCTGGCGTTGAGGATGTGATGTTCTTTTTATATTATTATTCTTTTATTGAAGTATAGTTGATTTACAATGTTATGTTAATTTCTACTGTACAGCATGTTTCAGTTATGCATATATATGCATTTTTATATTCTTTTCCATTATGGTTTATCATAGGATATTGAATATAGTTCCCTGTGCTACACAGTAGGACTTTTTTACCCATTCTATATATAATAGTTTTTGCATCTGCTAATCCCAAACTCCCAGTCCATCCTTCCCTCAGCCCCCTTCCCGCTTGGCAACCACAAGTCTGTTCTCTATGTCTGTGAGTCCATTTCTGTTTTGTAGATAAGTCCATTTGTGTCATATTTTAGATTCCACATATAAGTGATATCTTATGGTATTTGTCTTTCTCTTTCTGACTTACTTTACTTAGTATGATCATCTTTAGGTCCCTCCATGTTGCTAAAAACGGCATTATTTTGTTCTTTTTTATGGCTAATATTCCATTGTATATGTGTATCACATCTTCTTTAACCATTCATCTGTCAATGGACATTTAGGTTGTTTCCGTATCTTGGCTATTGTGAATAGTGCTGCTATGAACACAGGGGTGCATGTGTCTTTTCTAATTAAAGTTTTGAGGACACGATGCTCTTAATCATGCCCCAGGTTGAATAGAATCCATAATTCATATCCAGCAGTAGCAGCAAATTTTTTAAAAAAAAGAATGTAAGTGGAGTGATAGTCAACCACATTAGGTGACCAGCAAGAAATGCCTTGTTCAGTGATCAAATTTCTCCCTGTAGAACTTATCTCACCTGGGATCATTTACATTAGGTTTTGGTTTAACTATTCCTCTCTAGAGGAGGAGGTATGTATTATCTCATACAGCCTATGCCAGCTGTGAATTTCCTGGCTACACCAATAAATGTATACAGAGAACATTCTGTATGATAATTCAACTAGTCTTCTCTTCTATCACCTGCCTACTGATGCTAGAATAAACGTACTGGGGGAGAAATGACCTTTAAAGGGTCATATAAGGAGTAAGCTCCTTCAAAGATTAAAGATCTCTCCTTTTTTTTCCTCTCTTTCAGTTCAAAGGAGAGATACGTTAACAAAACAGACTCGTAAGAGATAAGGTTGAGGTGAAGCTGCCGTCCTGCAGGCAGTGGAGCAAGGTGTGGGTCTCAGATGAAAGAAATTTAGGGATATCTTGGTGGATGGGTTTTACCAGGAAAAAACCAAAACCAAAACAACCTGCTTCCTCACTTCAGAAAATGATGAATCTTTTCTGTCTGCCTCTGTGACCTCGTTAAGGTGAAGAATGTTTTGAATCCTTTGGGGGTAGAGGGGTGTCGGGTCTGGCTTTGGTGACATTTTTGTGGATATAACTTCATTGTTTGTGACTTACATCATAATCACTTCCTAACAGCACAGAAGGGGAGGCTTTCTTTATGAGAAATGCTTTCAACCCTACTCTTCAGACTTGGCCAGACTAGGAAGGTCTACTTATCACTGAGGTCTCAGCTCCTGTCCTCTGTCAGCACTGGAACTGCTAACCACTCTTCACCCCACTGCAGTGGCACCAGCCCCTTCCCGGTTGGACCCCATACCCTCTGCCTAAGCATTTACTGCAGCAGTTTTGGTATTTCTTGCTCTTAACTTCTAGACTAGAGTGGTTCCATTGGGGTGTTACTTTCCCAGGATACGGGGTGCCTTTGGGGATTTGTGGGTAGGGGGGAGGTATTTTTTGGTTGTCACAGTGACCTGGAGGGCACTGCCAGCATTTCACAGGCAAGAACCAGGGAGATTGTACCTTCTTGCCATGCAAGGAATGAACCAACAAAAAGAATGAACCTCATCTCTCTTGAGTTTTGAATGTTCAGCTGGACATTTATGTACAACGAAAACCCAGTTTATACTCTTCTGAGCCTAGACTCTAACTCCACATTATATACCAAGTAGATTTCTACCCTCCTGTATCCTGAATTCTCTAGGAAGGCAGCTACTATATAAGTCAAGGAAAGACTGTACTTTGTTTTCTTTAAAAGACCTAGTTAATTGTTCACTATTTCAGCGACGGTAGTTCTCGTGGTAATTGCGTCAACAAAAAATAACAACAATAAATATGAGCCTGCCCCTGCAACTGTCACAGTCAAGGTGATTCTACACATAGGGTAGGCATTTGGTGACTTTTTTACGGAGGGTCATGCCTGAGTGTTTGCATATTGCGAAACATGTTTCTCACGCAGCACTTTTATTTTCCATTTATATTACAAAAAGGTGTTCTGTTGATTTGTTGATATGTGAGCAGATAGATTCCATTAGCTGTATAAACAAAAGGAAATTCAGGATAATAATAGGAGTGATTATAAAATGTTATAAGGAAGGAAGTGCTGGGTCTGATAGGGGTAAGAACTACTATACCGGCCCATAACTTCCTTGAAGATCTTCCTGTCATTCAAGGGGAACAATCATATTTGTATCTTTCTCACTGGTTCATAACAGAATGCTTCCCACTAGGAGACACCAAAATAGTTTAATGTTATTTCACGTCTGTAACCTGCATTTCCTGTTTCTCGCTAATGGGAACCCCTTCCAACATTAACCCAAGGCTACAAAATCATTTCCTCTCAGCTGTTCCAAAGAGTTATCAGGGAGTGTCTAACAGCAAATAAGATCAGCTTTGTAAGGCATCAATCATTTTTATAACAAAAACAGAGCTACGTATATCTGGGAGCATGGCGTATGAGAAAGGTCTCTTTACGACTGAGTAAAGAATGAATGACTTGGGCTTCCCTGGTGGCGCAGTGGTTAAGACTCCTCCTGCCAATGCAGGGGACATGTGTTTGAGCCCTGGTCCGGGAAGATCCCACATGCCGCGGTGTAACTAAGCCGGTGCACCATAGCTACTGACCCTGCACTCTAGAGCCCGTGAGCCACAACTACTGAGCCCATGTGCCACAACTACTGAAGCCCATGAGCCTAGAGCCCTTGCTCCGCAGCAAGAGAAGCCACAGCAATGAGAAGCCTGTGCACCGCAACGAAGAGTAGCCCCCGCTCGTCGCAACTAGAGAAAGCCCACACACAGCAACAAAGACTCGGTGCAGCCAAAGATAAATAAATTAATTTTTAAAAAAAGAATGAATGACTTCCTAAATGTTGTTGAGAAAATTGGCTATATCCATACTGAAAAAAAGTAGACCCCTGCCTCACACAACAGCACAGAAACCCTCTCCAGATGGAATGAAGACATAAATCCGTAAAGCAAAACTTGAAAACTGTGAGAAGAATACATAGAAGTATGCTTTCATGAACTTGGAAGAGGGAAGAATTTCCTAAACAAGACCCAGAAAGCACAGATCATAAGGAAAAGATTGATAAATTTGACCATATTAAATATTAAGGTCTCTGAATTTCCATACACAATCAAGTATTGCACTTCCTAATGAAAAAAAAAATTAGCAATGTATCTAACTAATGAAGCGTCCAGAATATATCTTTAAACTCCTATCAGCCAAGAAGGAAAGGACAAAAGCATGCAAAAGTAGACAAAAGATGAGAACAAATAAATCAATGAATAGGAAGCTCAAATGGCCACTAGTTCCATGAAAAGTTCAACTTTTCTAGCAATCAAAAAGTGAACATGGCAGACCGCTTTATGCCTCTTAGCTTGGAAAAAAATAGCACTTCTGAAAAAAAAAAGTGTTGATGAATATTCAGAGTCTCAGATGGGGCTGATGAGAGTGTAAGTTGATCCCCTCACTGCGGACAAAAGCTTGCTACATACACTTTGTGAAGCTAAATTCAAATGCAATGTATGACTCATCAAATCCATCGCTAGGTAACTACCATCAGTGGAGCGTATTTCAAACTGCTTTTTAAAGAACCCACAGTAGAAAGTACCTTTTACAGGACAACCCAGTACGTGTATACAGATACATTTGTAAATAAAGTAAGACATCATTTCATACAACATTCATTGCCCTTAATTACATGTGAGGCACTTTTACATTTTTTATATTACTTTATCATGTTTCTTTAAAAGTTTTGGTAGTGACTTGCTAGATTTATTTCACAGTCCTCTAACGGGCTGCAACCAATACTCACCAAGAGAAGCTCTCAAACACGCATGAGGAGATGTGTAAGAGGGTTACCAGGGAGAACCCTGTCCTCCTTACTTGCTACCAGTTTCCGTTCAC
This sequence comes from Neophocaena asiaeorientalis asiaeorientalis, assembly GCF_003031525.2. Taxonomy (NCBI): domain Eukaryota; kingdom Metazoa; phylum Chordata; class Mammalia; order Artiodactyla; family Phocoenidae; genus Neophocaena; species Neophocaena asiaeorientalis. The sequence continues at coordinate 3,020,931 of NW_020172141.1, read as the reverse complement.
AAACCATCTCTTCTTTTCTTTGAAAACTAGGAAACCATCAAACCATTGGTGTTTGTTTCAAAGCCAAATATGTTCATTTTTGGCTGTAATAAAATACTTTTGTCGTGGAGCCTTTGAAGTTCTTTGAACTCCTTGGAATAAAAGTTCCAGCTTAATATGGTGACGTTGGTCCCTTTAAAGCCGAGCTCCACATCTTAGGTGATAATCTCCCATCCATCTTCATGCGGGTTTCAGATCCTCTGTGTTTCTCTTAGCATCCGTTAGATGTTCTTTCCTACCCACAGTGATCTGAACATCTACCTGAGGCCAAGCTATAGTTGTCACTATAGATTTCTCTTGCAATAGCTCAATTTAATCATTGGATAATAAAATGTCTCAGTTGGCAAACTCTAATGGTGATAGAATTTCACCCTGAAACCAGGTCATGAGCAGCTGTAAATTCAAAGAATCAGTTGAAGAGTCCAAATGAAAAGACACACAATGCAGAAGATCAGCTCAAAAGGAGGGTTGGAAAAATAGGTTCAATATGTAGTGTTAAAACACTCAAAGGTGAACAATGATTTCCTAAAGTAGGAGATATGAGTTCCACATCATTAGGAGTGCATTTCCCAAACTGATGACCCACAAACTACAGTTCCATAGCATGTCACTAGATATATTATGATTAATATGTTCTCAGCTCAAATAAGGTTGTGAAATTCGATTAAACATAGTTAAACAGATTGTTTTAATAGCTGAGATTCTTAGAAACTCTACATTTTAAATGCTTATTGTGGTTCCCCCCAAACAATCCCTAAATGTTTCCCTGCCTTGTTTAATCATGGAATGTGTTATGTACTTTCTTCCCCAGAGCATCCATTAGCCTCCCCTCAAACTATTATTTTGCTCAAGTTTCTTTGAAAAACATTATACTAGGGGGGAAATAAGTACATAGGAAAGAAAATGAGCAACATAGAAAAAAGGAACATAAAAAGCAGAAAGCATAAAATAAAATAATAGAAGAAATTATGGTATTTGTAACATTAAATATAGATGAATTAAACATCCATATTAACATAAAAATTTCTCATATTAGATGCAAAAATTAAGCAAATTTTAATTTCAAAAAGCACAAGGGAAAAAATAGTAAGTTAGAAGAACAAAAATGAGAAGAATTGCCTTCATAGTATAAATTAAACTTTATATGAAATTATAAATTAAAAATTTGAAAAAGAGAGAAGGGAGGGAAGGAAGGAAGGAAGGAGAGAAGGAAGGAGAAAAGAAACAGAGAAAAATAGGTTGGCAAAACTAACATCAGGAACAACAGAATTTATAACAAAATTATATTTTTAAAAAAGGAAGGAAGAAATAATCCACGATAAGGCAATCATAGTTATGAGCCTATATGGTTCCAGTGACCTAGAATTGAAATATATAAAGAAAAATTATTATTAGATATACAAATAAATATGTATGATCAAAAGCAGAGCTGTGATCAATAGACTACACAATTGGATTGAAAACACATAATGACATAGAAGATTTGAATAATGTAATTAATAAGGTTATTTTATCAAACATGTTTATATATCAAATTTACACCCAATAGAATACGATTCTTTCCAAAAATCCATCAAACACTTATAAAAGTAATTAATATACTAGGCCGCAAAGAAAAATTTAATAAATTCTAAAATACAGACGTTAAACAGGCAAAAATCTATGAATACAGCATAGTGTCAAGCAGTAGAAAGAATATATCTGAAATATATAAATGACAAAAGAGACATTGAAAACTGGAGTTGATCACTAATAGTGAAATAATTTAGGGAAGCTTCTAGATAATCAGTGATTAAAACCCCAGGCCCAGGTGGTTTTGGGGTGAGTTTTTTGAGCCTTCACAAAAGAGAGGATTCTCATACCATTTAAACCGTCCTAGGAAAGGATAGAAAGTTTGCCAATTCAGTTCATGAGGCCAGCTTCACCTTGGTGCATAGCCTGACAAAGAATGAACTTGTCCTGTCTTAGCATCACAAAAGAGGGGACAACCAGGTAACACATGTATCTTCTGATGTGATTCAACATGAATCACACATCCCCGATGTGAATGATTACATTCTATGACAAAATATTTGACTTGAATACATCAAGGTTAGCTTTTACTCCATTTTACAGGATATATATGGGATAGAGGAACAAGCTAAAAAACACAATGAATAAGCGACTGATTCCAGAAGAAGGACATTCTGGAGTTTGATTGGCCTGATATTTCAAACCAAGCCAGTGCTATTTGAAAGAGACTTAAAAGAAATAACAGGCAGTCAATCAGCCAACCAACCAATCAATCAACAGAATTAAACAAAACAAAACAAAAACAGAAATAAGAGGCAAATGTGAAGTGTAGTCCTGGACTGGATACGATTTTGAAAAAAATAAAAACAGCTAAAAAGACTTTTGTGGTCAATCAGGGGAAGTTTATTGTAGCCTAGCCATTGGATAAGACAAAAAAATTATTGAAATGGAAAGATAAATAATATTAACAAAAAAAAGTTACAAAGCAGTATATACCATGTGAACTCACTTTGGTATAAAAATTATTAAAAAATTATAAAAGGATCTGAACTACTACGTTGTTAAAAGGGCACTCTGTGAGTAGTGGGATACAATGTTTTCATACTCTTTGTTTTGTTCTCTGTATTTTATAATTTTCTTAAATGTATATATGTGCTTTTGTAACAACGAATGATGACTGTAAACTACAGTATATGTAAAGTACTCCATCTACAAGCGTGGCAAAAATTTTAAAAATACATAGACTAGGGCTTCTGTGGTGGCGCAGTGGTTGAGAGTCTGCCTGCTGGTGCAGGGGACACGGGTTCGTGCCCTAGTCCAGGAAGATCCCACATGCCACAGAGCGGCTGGGCCCGTGAGCCATGGCCGCTGAGCCTGCACGTCCGGAGCCTGTGCTCCGCAATGGGAGAGGCCACAACAGTGAGAGGCCCGCGTACCGCAAAAAAAAAAAAAAAATACATAGACTAGTTTGAATATAGTGAGGTCTCATAATTTTCTTAAAATTAATCTATACATGTTATGCATGTTCAGTCCCAATTTCAATGAGGCATTAAAAAAATCTTTAGTTTATTATTACGGTACTAAAATCAACAGCCATAAAAGAAAATTGACAATTAAAGGAAACTATATAACTTTTTCTGTATAGAAGTAATTGAATGGCAAATGTTGAACAAGGGGCAAAGTTTTACCATACAAAGAGCAAATTAACATATAAAACAAAATTTTATAAATCAGTGAGAGAAAATAGTACCCCTACCCTACCATAAAGGCAAATGATTTTAACATACATATCTAAGAATTACAAAAACATAGCCAAGAAAGTACTGGGCTCCTGGTGCACCACAGACAGCTCCTAGGCAAAGATGGGCATAACACACAGCCCGAGCCTCTAAAATGGGCCTGCAAACTCAAGTGTCTCTGTGAGTGGGCATATAGATGTGTGAAACAGGATATACCATGGATACCAAGAAATGGGAAGTGATGAGGGCTGGGTAAACTAGAACGTTAAAGTTATCAAAGAACAGTCAAATCAATGTTCTTTTCTAAAGTTGTACCTCTCTAATTTGGCCCGTGGGCCATGAGGTTGTGACTTGTGTGTTGATGCTAAAAATAAAATGGTCCAAGCAGCTCTGGAAAATGTACTTTGGGCATAGAATGACACATTTTCTGGATGAGTAATAAGAAGGAAACAAAAGATACCCGTGATGTCCCAGGGCAGATTGCTTAAATGTGCAAAACGTAAAAGCATGCACTACACATTTTACCCTCAAGAAGACTTCACCTGAGTCAAAGGAGCTTTTAGGTGACTTTCAAGAGAACAGATGCAGAGAACTGTGGAGACAGCTATTATCTAGAAGGAAGAGAGTTACAAGAGCATGACTGAGGGAAAGAGAGGTTGAGAGAGCGTTGTTTGCCATAGAAGTTGACTATGAACAGAACCAGTACCATAGAAGGATGGCTGCAGGTAGGAGCAAAACCATGGGAAGACTTTCCCAAGATAATAGGTATCTTGTGGGCCCTGTTGGCCTGGAGTATTTAGGTCTCCACACACATCTTCTTGTGAATAAAAATATTTCTTTACTGAGTTGTATAGTGTACCCCCCAGAATCATGTCCACCCAGAACCTTGCAGATGTAATTAGTTACGATGAAGCCATACCAGATTCGGGTGGGCCCTAAACACCGTGACCAGTGTCCTTATAAGAAGGCCATGTAAGGACACAGACAGCCATACTC